>NC_059294.1:14592603-14595103 GCF_017591435.1 Portunus trituberculatus
CTTCCACACCTACTACACTTGCTACATATTCATTAAGCAAACATTCATCCTGGCACGTCTGGACACCTCCTCACTAGCGGAGGGTAAACATTATCGCAGCTCCAGTAGCGCCGACGATGGAGTCAAGAACCTGGAAAAGGGATTGGTTTGGTAGAATAGGAGCAGCGGGGACGAGGATAGAGTGAAGCACATTTTGAGACACTGAATGGAGTCAAGGATTTCGAATGGGCAGGCACAGGAGACAAGTGAGCGAAAAGAAACATAATGCAACAAGAATGTAATATCCTCGAGTCAGCTACTGAAGGAGGCTAGAGAGACGTCAGAGCAGAGAACAAGAGTCTATATAACAAGGGGGAGAGAAAAGGGAAAGCATGTTGGAAGGGAAGAGAGATTCGAAAATGAGAGGACGGGAAGGAAGATCTTATGAAGTATAAGATAAAACGGAAACAAGTATCATGAAAGGTAATCTAAAGAAATATTTTTGGAAACGGAAATAAATACTGCTAGAATATTATAACAAAAAGAAACGTCTTTATACAAGACATAGGAGGAAAAATAATCAAAGCTCAAAAGACTAGATTGTGTTTTATGTGGTCAGTACTTAGAAACAAAATTAGCGAGTTATTTTTCCTTTTTCTGTTTTCTGTTCTATCTCGGCTTTACTCTATATCTATTCCTTTTCTCCAAGCTCCTGTTTTCCAGATCATCATCCCTCACACACACAGCACACAAACACACACACACACACACACACACACACACACACACACACACACACACACACACACACACACACAGAAAAGTTACACAGACCTCATTATTTTTTTCCTCTACAACACCCATGTACCATCAGATTTGTCACTTGAACACGTACGTACACACACGAGCAGGGAAACATGTGGTGGGTGGGAGATGCAGTCTCTTCTCCCCACCCACTCATACCTACCTACCTATCTACATACAATAACAAAAAACATACTCCACTACCATCACCTCCTCCGCTTGCTACCTCGTTCGCCACCTCTCCACCTTCCCTCCACGTCACCGTCTCATGAAGCCCCGCTCCTGTCCCGAAGTAGGATTCGCGCGGCCCCATTCGACTCAAGCGGAAGTGTTAAGCGAGCTCCGTGCTTTTTGGAAGGCAGTAGAGGTCAAGGCCTTAACCAGTGAACACAGCGCCTCTTGGAATACCGTGGGATCCACATCACCCAGCACTTCACCACTGCGACACCTCATAAGTAGCACTTCCCCTCTTCCGTTTTTCCACATTGCCTCCATATAGGATTAGTATTATTAGGTAATGTTAAGTTGGGTTCTTTAGGGTTATATTGTTATATTTATTTGTGCTATATTTGTTATATTTGTTATATTTATCTGTGTATGTCAGTTTCATGTGTTTTGTTATTGGGTTATTAAATAGCTTCTTTAGTGCCCCTTTGCATATCCTCACCAGTTGAACCTGCAGTGTTTTTTTTTTGTTATTGTTCACTGGATCCCCGATGCCAATCTTACCCATTTAACCGGTGAACGTAACAATTGGTGACCGTGACAGGACCCTTATAACCCTTGTTCAGTGTTCCGTTTTTCCAGTGACTTTTTTCTGTGGTTACATTACTTTTTTTTCGTGTTGTGACTTTGATGAGTTTTTTTTCTGACTTACTCTGCGTGTGTTTTAAATTTACCTTTGTGCAATCAAGTGGCTCCCTTAGGTTAAAAGTGCTTCGTGACTTTCATATCACATAGCAGTGGTAGAGCAGGAAACCAGGTAGAAAGGCGTGTTCACCGATAGCACTTGTCTCTATTTTTTTTTCACATAGGCAGGTGTGTAATAAGTTTTATCCAAGTGTTGGGATCATCATATGTTCATGCGAACCCTCAATCCTCTCACTTCGCGGATTTTTCTTCTCGCTAGTTAGAATTGGCCCTTTAACTAGTCCCTCAGACTAATCCGCCTCCTTATCAATAACAAGTCCCAGTACAATCTAATGATCCTCACAGAATGGAAGAACTTGTTACCCTTTAATATTCTGAGGCATGTGGAAGAACGGGGAGAGAGTGAGCTTATGTTTGCCACTAAAGTGGTTGATGCCTTTGCTTTGTTGATGGGATCCCTGGGTAGTAGATGTCATGCTTCACCATCTAATGTTGGGTCCTCCTTTGGGGAAGGTTTTGGAGGCGCTGGTGGTAAGTCGACCGGATTCTCGCCAAATGCGTATAATTCCCAACTAGTTCATATTAACCTAATGAAACCTTACCACTCCAGAGAACCAGAGGACGACTTGTCTCGCACTGTACCTGTATGTCTGGTAGGGAAGGAGTCTGGTCCTGTGCCCCCGGAGGAGGAGTCCGACATCGAATTCCTCTTATCACCTAAAGGACGCCCCTCGAACAGCGAAATCCAGTCACAGGTGACTTTCCAGGGCTTTGTACTACTATCCAACATGATAATGTATAACATTAATATTTCATGACATCAACCTTAAGACAACCAGCCTATCGC
>NC_059294.1:14602603-14615103 GCF_017591435.1 Portunus trituberculatus
TAAATGTTCTGGAGAGGCTGAATATAAAAATCGAGGCAAGAATCTTTTACTAATCAACGTGGATCATAATAATTACTCGGCCATGGCTTGTCGGGGTGGCTGTGGTGAAGTAAATGTTAATAATAGTAAGAGAGAATTAACTTAAAGGAAGAATAAGTATCATCCATAAAAACAAGCTTGGGTTAGGTTGGGTTCCCGTTTTCCTCGTCTGTTATTATGAAGATGGGAAAATAAGCCCCGCTACTGAAGTATTTATGTGTAATTATCATTCTTAGTTTTATGTATTTATTTTTGCCCTTAGTGATATGAGACTGCAGATTCGTGCGTCGGGTAATAATGCAACTCTTATTGTGGAGGCTTTGCTTTTCTGAGCTGGTCCGACCACTCCGCTGAGTCATTGTACTGTTAACTTACTGTACGACAACACACCCAACCTGCACCACGCCCACTGCAGCTAACGCCCACCTTTACACTTCCTCCACCCTCCTGCCCCCTCTCCCTCTCTGGAAAACAAGGGGAACCCAATATAACTGTGAAGTCTATCAGTTACACACACACACACACACACACACACACACACACACACACACACACACACACACACACACATTATTTTTGCCAAGCCACCAACAACATAGGGTGCCTCACATCATTACCACTGTCTTCACTTCCAACACCTGAACCAAGGAAGGAAGCTTCTGCGAGAACAGGTTTTACATGTCTCTAAGAAGGAAGCAAGGAAGGAATTGGAAGGAAGGAAGGTAGGCACTGAAGAGCATGGTACCAAAGAAGCGTCGCCTCCTGGGGTACGCCGCCATCACCACCGCGGGGACTCTCATCCATCACAGGGTTAACAAGAGGATGACAAATACCCACTGGAGTTCCGGGTAATACATCACGAATAGTTTTCAGAGATACAGCAAAAAACTCCGTTACCCCCACCGCCTCGATAGACCCCTGCCGTCATCGTCGCCACACACGCCGCCTCTGCAGCGGCGTGCCCAGTCTCCGCTATCTCCTTTTGATCGTTCTTGACTAATAAGCTGACCACATCCAATTTAATCCCAGGAAAAGATATCAGTCGTGGGAGCCTGACAGGCAGCCCTTCATTACGATAACTCCTCTCTGTTATCATCATTATCTCTAATTGGCTAGTTCAGAGAAGGTGTTTATAAATCATCGGTCCTATCAACACAAGGCGATCTCTCACCCACCCATCATATATTTTTCTCTCCTTTCTTCCCAAAGCTTCTGTTGACTTATTTAAAATTTTCGATAACGGAGGTCAGTCCTGCGAACTCACCGTAGGCTCCAGCGAACTCCAGGAAAGGAAGAGATTTTTCACTGCTCGAAACCAAATTACCGCTTGCAGTGATTGGGCCTTTATGAACTATGGCGGGAGGGGCGAGTGGGCGTGACGCGGAGCCGGGTAGGTCACTATGTATGTAAAGGGCTGGGCAAGACCTCTGGACAGCCCTTCCTGCCCTGGCTATCTACACTCCCCGCCCTGGGAGGAGACACGACCGGCGGGGCTGATAAAGCCACAGACTAATGGTGATGTCAGAGGTAATTTCCATGTGTGTGTGTGTGTGTGTGTGTGTGTGTGTGTGTGTGTGTGTGTGTGTGTGTGTGTGTGAAAGTCAAACAACATACGCACATCGTTATGAGATCAGAATATTTATGAGGAGAGTAATTAAGTTCCTTATTTGTAGCGTAATGAAAATTATATTCATGGGAAGAGCTTGGCCTATCTAATCTTGGTTCGAGGAAATCCTTAGGCAAAAAATGTGACCTGTACTAACTTCCTGAAAGAGTCGCGATTTTACATCGGGTTTGAAATAGAATGATTTCTATTTTTTTCTTTTCTCTTTTTAGCCTTCAGGTCTGAATGCACTTTAAATCTCGCACTGAATTTTCCATCGTCACTAACACACGTATAATTTAATGGAAGGAAAGGGAAGGGACAGGTGAATCGGGTAAAAATATTTTTATGTTCCAGACAGATTTGTGATTATATATATATATATATATATATATATATATATATATATATATATATATATATATATATATATATATATATATATATACACACACACACACACACACACACACACACACACACACACACACACACACACACACACACACACACACACACACACACACACACACACACACACACACACACACACACACACACACACACACAGAGAGAGAGAGAGAGAGAGAGAGAGAGAGAGAGAGAGAGAGAGAGAGAGAGAGAGAGAGAGAGAGAGAGAGAGAGAGAGAGAGAGAGAGAGAGAGAGAGAGAGAGAGAGAGAGAGAGAGAGAGAGAGAGAGAGAGAGAGAGAGAGAGAGAGATACACACACACACACACACACACACACACACACACACACACACACACACACACAGAGAGAGAGAGAGAGAGAGAGAGAGAGAGAGAGAGAGAGAGAGAGAGAGAGAGAGAGAGAGAGAGAGAGAGAGAGAGAGAGAGAGAGAGAGAGAGAGAGAGAGAGAGAGAGAGAGAGAGAGAGAGAGAGATCCACTCATTTCAAAATTTAATTTGATACATCAATTTCGATTTATTTTTGCATTTTGCCAAACACTAAATAAACCAGTTAACACCGGGCAAATAAGGCAACAGTTAATATGCAGCTTGTCTGGCCAATCAGAAAGGGTTACTTGCTGGCACATGACGTGGTGGTGGTGATCCCTTAGTGCCGCGGCGGAAAGACGAGAGAGAACTCCATATGAAAGCCGCTACACATCTACTGGCTCATGGGAAATTAGGTAAGATCATGCTGCCAAGCGGGTTACGTCGCGACACTCATCTTCACCTCACATAACCAGAAATGCCTCACCTTTCTCCTCCACCACCAAGAAGCGGACCAGACAGTGCCGAGCTCTCACGTCTTCCAATACTTCTGTTTCCAAGGACCAAGAAGCGAAAGGAAGACTGTCATGTCCAAGTGTCTGGCATTTACTCACCGTCTTCATAAGCAATAACGCAAAAGAAAGGGAAACCGGTAAATAAAAGTGATCAGATCGCATGGCAACGGCAGGTCTTTGTACTGAAGAAGGTTAATCAGAGGGCGTGGCTCACAGACGCGGCACTCCAGGCCACTCACCGGCAGGAGGACGAGAGCAGTGCATTAGCGCAATATTCTTGAAAGCTCCATCAGAAAGAATTTAGTGCGGCGCTGGATGAGGACAGATGGCTACCTAAAAGATACATTAAAGAACTTTACGACCCTAAGATTTAAGAGAGCGCAGACAGAAAAAAAAGCAAAAACATTTATACTTGAAAAGCGCCTTCATGCTCACTTTGCCTTTATGAATCATATCACCAAAAGGGAACGGTAATTCATACAGCGTTGCGTGCCCGCGCTTCATGAAGAAACCCGCGGCGCCGAGAAGCTGCGTCACGTCGCTGCGTCGCAAAACTGTTGTAAATCTTTTCACAAACGAGACACGGAGTCGAGCCCGAGACTCCGCCTGCCAAGGGAGGAGAGTTACGAGGGACGCTAGACGACGACGGGAGTCTGAATGGAGGTCGGGGGATCTGAGGAGGAGGAGGAGGAGGAGGAGGAGGAGGAGGAGGAGGAGGAGGAACAGTGCGGGTGAAGGGACAGCAGTGGTTCAGTGCTTTAAGATGTTAAGCACCGTGTTCTAAGTGACAGTACTTCCCGAGACACTCAGGATCGGGTGCTATGAGCGGCTTCCCAACCGTGAAGGTGCTGTCATGTTCCTCTCCTTCCTTCTTGTTTAAATCTCTTCGTTCTCCGTTGCTCCTCGTTCCGCGTCCTCTTCTTCTCCTCTTCTTCTCTTCTCCTCCTGATTCTCCTTCCTTTTGCTCTGCTCTCCCAGCTGCTGCTCCATTCTACTTCCCTTTCGTTCACTACAAAGACCTGCCGCTACGCTGGTCTCACGCTTACCCTTCCACGTCCTCCCCTTGCGCTCACCGCCGATTCACCCAGGGCCGCTGAGGGTGACAGGCAGCCGAGGGTGTCACCAGAAGCATGGGGTAATGTTAACAATGACAGAGTTATGGTAGAGTAAATGGTACAATATTCTCCAGATAGAAAAAAATATAGATGGATAGATAAATAAATGAATAAATAAATACTTTCTTAAATAGATAAATAAACAAATGATAACAGATAAGTCAAATAAATGATTAAGTGGATTATAAACTCATACACGACTTTCTGCTTAACAAATTCTTGATTAATTATGACTAGTACAAAGCGACACAACAACTTGATTACATGACGATACGATAAAACCACAGAGCCTGGACGCTACAGTAACTGACGATCATGAAAATAACACACACACGGCCTTATAATTACTAATACCACGTGCTCTTAAGGTAACGACCATTCACTGGCGAGGCAGAACGAAAAACAAACATCATAAATAACAAAGTAAGAAAAAAAATACAACTAATAAATATCGTTCAAGTAACCACATAATTAACTGCCTAAAACAGACATACCCATCCAAACTCACACTATCTGAAGCAACTTAACTTCCCAAAAATTCTTAGACAGACATGAACACCCAAACTAACGACGTGAAAACAACATAACTATCTAGAAAGTGATTAAGTGAACAAAACTGATGGCGAAATGGTGCACTGACTCGAACCGAAGACGTTGAACCACTGAAGCTTTGGCCAACTTCACCGAGACTATCTGACAGCAAGATCAGTGTCGAAATGGATTGCTTCACGCCCCTACTCCTCTCACCCCCCCTATCACCTGTGCTATTCCCACCTTCCCTCTTTCCTTCCCTCCCTTACTCCCTCCTTGACTCCTCCTCTCACTCTTTTCTCTCTCTCTCTTACCGTCCCTGTGCCTCTTCTTTATCTCCTTTAGACGTCTTCCGTACAAGTCACACAGGTTTTCCTCCACTTCATAGCGTCCCTTTTTTTTCCTCCAATATCTCTCTCTCTCTCTCTCTCTCTCTCTCTCTCTCTCTCTCTCTCTCTCATTGTTTGTCACATAAACTTGATCTTTCGGGTTTGTCTCCATTCGTCCTCCTATTCTCGTTTTCTACCGCTGTTATCTTTGGTATCTTGTGCATCTCCCCACGCCCCTCGCTCGTTACCGCGGGAGGGAGGCGTTCCCGCACTTCACCTGTCCCGAGGAGACTGATTACCTGTCCGAGACATGGTACTTCTTGTGGTCCAGTCTGCCTTTGGGATGGATTTTCTCCGTCTCCCTCTCCCTTTGCCCCTCCCTCCCCCTCAATCTCTCTCTCTCTCTCTCTCTCTCTCTCTCTCTCTCTCTCTCTGATGACTTACGCTAATATCACTTTACATAAAAGAGAAAAGATTACAAAAATAAATAATTCACTTACTGATCAATAAGAGAATAACGTATTTCCCTTCACAACACACAGAAATAAGCAAATCAATTCCAAGGCTTCTTTCTACACGTGCCTGCCTCACAAAGGTATTCCACAGATTCCTTTGTATTACTCTTACCCTAGAGCACATTCCTTTTTCTTTCGTATGCAGTCTTTTTTCGTCACCTTACAGCCTTGAAGACGTGCCTGACGCCTGATATTATCTCCTACCTCAGCTTCCTGACTTCACCTTCCCAACCACACATCGCGCCACGCCCTTGGGGATGCTGCAGGGTGCAACCTTCCACCTCACTTAACCTAAACGCCACCAAGAATAATCAAGCATTCTCACAAGAACCACCATGACGTATCAATTACAAGATTAATTCACCACAAAATGGACACCAGTGATTCTGAAAATGTTCTGCAGATAAGTAATAGACAGAGGAATTCAGACAAGACATAGTGAGACCTGAAGCTGTCATGATTCCAACGCTTTTGTCTTGAAAGCCATGGAGAAAGAGGAATGGAGATGTGGTGGTAGTAGTAGTAGTAGTAGTCGTAGTAGGTGAAGCAGGAGGAGGAGGAAGAACCGAGCAGGAGGAATACAAGAAGACCAAGAACGGAAATGGATGCAAGTAGGAGAAAGTTACAGAATGGAAGGATAAATGGTGTTTACATAAAAGTCAGAGGAGTAGAATAATCTTTAAAATAGTGTTGGCGTGAGGAAGAGTAGGTAAAAGAAATGAGGGTCACGAGAGAGTGTGAGGGTGGAAATTTGTCTGCAGATGGGACAGAGATAAGGGAGTCAGACAGAAAGAAGGGACGGGGAGAGAGCAGGGAGCGAGGGTCGGCGTGGAAGAAGATATGAACATACAAACGCTTAAGTTAAGTGGATGAACGAGGAAAAGAGAAGAGGAAACAAAATGCAAGGGATGAAAGAAAAATTGAACTTGAAAAGTTAAAAAAGACTAAAGCAAAATCCACATACAGAGAGAGAGAGAGAGAGAGAGAGAGAGAGAGAGAGAGAGAGATAATGAATCATCGGGTGAGTGAAAGCGAACGGATGAAGGAGCTGCACCAAATTGAGATGGGACGAGGAGGAAAAGTAAGACTCTTAACTGCGTCAACTCAGCCTTTTTTTGGAGACATGTTGACTCGTACTTTTGAAGATGAATCTCTCTCTCTCTCTCTCTCTCTCACACACACACACACACACACACACACACACACACACACAATTACATTAGATACAAGTACAATAATGAATGCCTGAATATGTCTGATTCACTATATACACATTTAAATAAATACACACGTAAATAGAATAAATAAGTAAATAAAATGAATACATAAATAAACAAGCATCTGGAAGGCAACATATCACGGAGACGGCAAATGGACAACCTGCGCCGTCGGGAAGGCAAACTGTTATCAGAAAATCTGGCATTCCAACCAGCCCAGGCATGAGAGAGAGAGAGAGAGAGAGAGAGAGAGAGAGTAACGTTAACACTCACAGAAATAGATGACGTAGTGGTATCCACACGTTTGCTTATATGAACTAGATCACAGAATAAAAGAAAAAAAAATTCAGCACACCAGCCTCACCGCGCCGCGCTCTTCACTGATGATGGGATGAACTCACTGTCTTGAGTGACTCGCGCTGCGTTGATGAATATGTTTCGATATGACGTTCAATTAATTTTCAAAAGTCGGCAAGTGGTGTTCTGTTATCCCAGGCAATACCAATAATACCGAGTTAACCTTTGTTCTCAGTGTTACATGACACCAAAGATTTGATAAGAGGAGAAAGTGTTGCTCTAAATCAGCTTGCACATCCTCGTAATGAATTCACTTCTCACCGAAGCTTCACTCTGCTGCTTCGGGATGCTTCTCCACAAAGTTAGTTAAATAAGGTTTCTAATTTAGTGTTTGAGTCCTTCTATCATGGCGATTTTTCTGTTCACTTCTATGGAGAGGCATAAAAGAAATATTAAAAAATGACAAAATATCACAGCTGGCAACACTACCCGTCAGTTCTCTGCCGTCACTCCTGAGCATGTCTCGGTGACCAAGCCAGACACGGCAGCATCTCATTGGCATGCTCGGGATGGCGGGAAACTCAAAAGTGTTAGAATTACGTCGTGATTGATTGACACATATTTTGTGAGGCAATGGCAGGGCAAGACGGCATCCCGTGGTGAAACAAATACGCAAATGTTAAAGATTTAATAAAACAGCTCAGGAGAGAGAGAGAGAGAGAGAGAGAGAGAGAGAGAGAGAGAGAGAGAGAGAGAGAGGTGAAGGAAACAGGGGGAGCATCAGTTGTTGCCATTTTGAGGATGGGAGCACAAAAGAAGCAATCACAGGAACAAGAATGAAGGAAAATCTCAGACGTGAATACTTCAGACACACGAAGTATACAACCAGGTCTCCTCCTTCCTGTCCCATTCCCTTCTTTCCCTCCTTTCTCTCCTCTCCTCTGCTCGCTCTCCTTCCTGCCTGCTGCGCCCTGCAAATCTTTGTGGTTTCAAAGGATGCAGGAAAGGAAGGGGAGAATGACGGGAAGGTTGAAGGGAAACATTCCTACTCCACAGTACTCCATCAGGGGAACTTGGTGCCCTAGTGAGAGAGAAGCGGGAGTGGAGAAAGGGAGTGGATTTGAGAGGGGAAGTTGTGTAGGCAGGAAAGAGAGAGAGAGAGAGAGAGAGAGAGAGAGAGAGAGAGAGAGAGAGAGAGAGAGAGAGAGAGAGCAGGGCGGCGCGAGCAAGGCCACAACGCGAGTAGCAAATACGTGATCTTTTTGAAAATCCAAGAGCGTTTCAATTGAAGGTGGAAGCTGTGCCTTGTGTTGACACGGGGCGGCCAGGTGAACCCTTAATTAAAGCGACCATTACGTGCAGGCTGACTGTACCTCAATGATTCTTCCCTTGGCAAATTCACTCTATTGAAAGATACAAACGAAATAAAAAATGCATTTAATGAATAAGCACATTCGCACAAGCGCACTCACCGAACCCCATTATCAAAATACTTACAAATTAAGCCTCTCTGAGCGTTCTACTCCCCCAGTGCCCGCAATAGGTCATTATCAGTGCCTTGGAAACAGAAAAAAGAAAAAGAAAATAACAGGGCACGCTTAAATTAATTTTCAGCTTTATCTAATTAAAGTCACATAATGGGATCGAAGTAATTAGTCTGAGGGCGAGGAAGGGAGGTACTCCACCCTGACGTTTGTTTATAAACAGTAGCGGGCGGAGGAAAGAAGGGGAGGGAGCTTACCTAGGGCGGGGCGGGCCGGGGCAAAGAGCAGTTCCCTGAAGACAGATGGGCGAAAGGAAAGTCAAGTGCATCGTGACGCATAAAAATGGGTCTTGCTTATTCATGCCAGACAAACAGGACGCAATGAATAGCCGCAGTGCACGTGGGTGTAGCCATCGACAGCGACCCTCCGCGATCCGCGCCACTGATTCTGTACAGGAAATTTTGTATTCACTTCCTTTTCCCCCTGCAGAAGCCACCAAAAATCACCACATATTAAAAATCAGTCTTGTCGCAAAACTAGACACATCAACAGCTGAAATCACCGTTAGCAATGTCCGAGGGATGGCGATCACCTGCAATGTGTATAGAAAGAAAAATAAACCAATGTGCCAAAGAAAAATGTTCTGCGATGCGGCAACACGCCCTCTCACCCCCGATCCTGCGTCCTCATTAGAGGGAGTTACGGCACTTTTATGCACCATTTTAGTGGAATTCAGTTGCCCGGTAGGGCATTTATTAACCCACTTGAATGTTTATTTATCTATCAATCTGTTTGTTGGACTTTTCGGGGAGAGTTGATTTCCAGCGATCTCTGGAGAATTCATGCCACATATGCGACGCCTGAATGTTTTTTTTTTTTTTTTTCGTGAATGAGTGGTGTGTGATGGCGTGCAGTGTGCGGTGCCTGACTTAGCTGTGTTGCTCGGTGCAGTACTTGTGTTGAAGTGTGTGGTGACTATGGCTTGTGGTGTGTGCTTATCGTTATCACAACTGTCTAGTTTCACTTTTCTTTGATTGCTATTATCATAATCATAAATTCTAGTTTACACCATGATAAGTGTCCTCTCCCTTTTCTAACCATTTCACTGTTCACCAAGAGTGACATAAGGTCTACAACAGCAAGGGTTCTGGTTTATTCTAAAATAGCTTTCGTTTTCATGTCGCCGCTTGTGACGGAGAGCCGTAACGATCAAGCTGATTTAATCCCTGGAAAGATTAAGGGAAATTTTTGGAGTCTAGCAATGATCCCATGCTATCGTTCATTTATGTAACGGTTGTGAACTCACAGGGAAATGAGATGAACTGAATATGGTACCTTAAGTCAGTGTGGAGGGCGTACTGGCTTGTCTTCTCGCTTTCGCCATCAACGCTCGTTAGTCTGGTGTGAAAAGGTAACAGAGTGAGCTCTTCCATTCCTAAGAATCATCTTGTTCCTCCTTTTAACTATACTATTACCTTCTCTGAGAGAAAAAAAAACTGTTGAACCCTAAGCAGGAGGAGATCCCAGAGACATAAGATTACAACCTATCAGTGTGTGCACACTCCCTATTACCCACCAACATCTGTACCATGCATTCGTCTTGGCCTGACCATGACTAAGTCACGTCTACAGGAAAACCGAAAAATCAAATCAACTCCTTAACTTTGGCTGTTTCCTACCAGTGGCAGGATTCCGGCACGGCGCCTCAGCCAGCCAGGCCAACTGGTTGTTTTGGATCTTTCCTTGCTAACACCTTCCCTGCCACTGGAATGAAGATAGCCTTGCAGGTGAGCTTCTCCACTCCGTTCCCACCCTATATATATATATATATATATATATATATATATATATATATATATATATATATATATATATATATATATATATATATATATATATATATATATATATATATATATATATATATATATATATATATATATATATATATATATATATATATATATATATATATATATATATATATATATATATATGTGTGTGTGTATGTATATATATTTCAATAAGTTTTCCCATCCTTTTTTAATTCTTCCACAAGAGAAGAGAGGTAGGCGGTGATCGTCGATCCGACGGACAACTATAAGTTAAGCTGGTAAGTGTCTGGACAAAGCGTCCACGGTGCGCAAACAGCCCAGAGCGTTGGATCACAGACAACTGCAGGCACAAACAAAAGCCTGGTGCTTTACAAGCGGCAGTCCTTGTATTTGGTTTCCGTTTTCTTTCTCCCACATTCACGGCTAAATTACAACAACTGCGTATTTCTTGGCGGGAGAGGATGAGTGTGTCCGGCACGCCTGGGGTCTTTGTTCTGCGCCAAACCACTCGGCGGAAGCCATCATTCTGTGCTCACTGCTTTGTCCAGTTATATGTCGTTAGTATTTATCAAACGTATAATCAAGGTTTTAGTGTGGCGGCGGGCAACCGCAGGGAGGCAAGAGTGGCTGCCACCACCGTCACCCACTCCTCCGGCATCCTAAAGACTGTCACACAGCCACGGATTGGGGACGCGTATGGCAGACTTGGGGTTATTTGTTTCTCGCCTCGTTTTTCATTTTATTATTTCTTTTGGTTATACATCCATTCATCTCTCTCTCTCTCTCTCTCTCTCTCTCTCTCTCTCTCTCTCTCTCTCTCTCTCTCTCTCTCTCTCTCTCTCTCTATATATATATATATATATATATATATATATATATATATATATATATATATATATATATATATATATATATATATATATATATATATATATATATATATATATATATATATCCATAGAAGTGGGTGGTTTTTCTTTTTCTGCATATACTGTAAAAGTGTCAGGTTTTTTTGAAGTAATGTAATGTCTAACTGTGTTATCAGTACTTGTGTGTGATTCACTGTTTGATCTGCTGCAGTCTCTGACGAGACAGCCAGACGTTACCTACGGAACGAGCTCAGAGCTCATTATTTCCGATCTTCGGATAGGCCTGAGACCAGGCACACACAACACCCCGGGACAACAAAGTCACAACTTCTCGATTTACATCCCGTACCTACTCACTGCTAGGTGAACAGGGGCTACACGTGAAAGGAGACACACCCAAATATCTCCACCCGGCCGGGGAATCGAACCCCGGTCCTCTGGCTTGTGAAGCCAGCGCTCTAACCACTGAGCTACCGGTCCGTATGTGTGTGTGTGTGTGTGTGTGTGTGTGTGTGTGTGCATATCCATCCATTTAACCAGTCACCACCACTATCATCACCGCCGCTCTTTCACCACCACCACCAACACCACAAACATCGTCATCATCAGCAGCGGTCCATAAGACCACCCTGAACTTTCCTGTCTACAGCGCGGTCAGTAGAATCAATAGCTTTGTCAGGTCGAGCGAAACCCTTGGCAGGACTTACGTTCCCTATGCTAATGACCACACGCTCTCCACGTCTGTGTGTAATCTTCCCCTGATGGATGCCACATATTGCCCCGCCAAATTACACCCGCTACCGGTAAAACTGAGGCTTAAATCAGGTCGGACGCGGCTCCCCAGCCCAGACAACGCAGGGCAGCACGCGTGGCCGGAGGGAACAATCATTCTTAATCTTCTTAACCCAACGCTGCTCACTCCTCGATTGCCTAAGACAATAGGGGCAATATTTTCTTCTCAGTGGTAAGGCTGGTGAACCTTACGGCGACTGGGTTTAATTCGTCGGTCGGTGTTATGCCCTTTTCTTCGCTATTCTTCTCCATCCAGCAGGGAGGTTCTACAGGTGATATTTCACAGCGATTACCAAGGGCCATCCTAAGCCACGTGAATCTTGTGTCAGGTGGTGGCAGGTGAGGTAAATAATTTGGCCACCGGGAGGGGATGTCTCAATGTTTGGATCTGAGAGAGGAGTAAAGGAACCATGCAGGGATACTCTCCACTCCATCCTCTACACGTCTTTCTCATGTTCTCTCACCCATCATACAGATTCACACTTATTCCTTCCACTCCATTCACCCCGTTTTAATTCTCTCTCCTGAACTCATGCGTCTAAATACAATTGTGATCCATATTACTGATATCCACTCTACTACTACACATTCCCATTCTTTTCACTCATTTCCCCATTTCT
>NC_059294.1:14620103-14647603 GCF_017591435.1 Portunus trituberculatus
GAGAGAGAGAGAGAGAGAGAGAGAGAGAGAGAGAGAGAGAGAGAGAAACGAAATAAAAGGTTGTAGTCAAGAGAGGATGTAGGACAAGGAGAAAATCATTGGAGGAGAGGAAGGAGGGAGAAGTACATTAAAGTGAGATGAAGGGAGAGGAAGACTTGAGAGAGGGAGCGGCAGATGAAAGGAATGTAGATGAGAGAGAGAGAGAGAGAGAGAGAGAGAGAGAGAGAGAGAGAGAGAGAGAGAGAGAGAGAGAGAGAGAGAGAGAGAGAGAGCAGAGAAAGAAAGGAGGAGAAAAGAAATTTAAAGAAGAAAAATAGCTTGAAGAGAGAGAGGGGAAACAGAAGAGGGAAGGAGACAATGGGAGAGGAGAGTTAAAGAGGCGAACAGGTAAAGAGGTGAAAGAAAAATACAGGGAAAAAGAGGTAAAAGGAAAAGTAAAGAAGAGAATGGGAAAACAAAACGAAATCAACTGGAGGGAAAAGATGTATAGGGAGATAAAGGAGAGGAGAAGAGAGAAAAAAATAATAGAAGAAGAGGAACTAAAAAGTCAAGATGTTTACATGCAAGCAACATTGAATAGCAACTAAAGATTAAAGAAAACATATCAAAGGAGACAAAGGTAAAAAATAACAGTATAAACAGAAGCAAAGGGGAGGGAGAAGGAACGTGCTTGAAAGGGCAAAGGTGATGAGGAGGTGAACGGTAGCGAAGGGAGATGGAAAATGAAGATTACTAAGCAGAGGCGGGGTAGATAAGGAGGGAACAATGGATAGCAGAGTCAGGATATATGGAGCCGTGACAGAGGAATACCTGCAGGAATCTTTGATCTGTTACCTGCCGAAGGAGAAGAATCGAGGAAAGATTTACAGGCTGCAGTGTCCCCAGGGAAGAGTGATGTCGTATGTTTTGGGATTGTGGGAAATACATGGAAGAAGCAGAAGCAAGCGATTTCGGAGGTAGAAGAGCACACACACACACACACACACACACACACACACACACACACACACACACACACACACACACACACACACACACACACACACACACATACAAGCGCGCGCACATACATACACACGCACGCACGCACGCACGCACACTCTCCTCTCTCTCTCTCTCTCTCTCTCTCTCTCTTGTCACATTGATGAACGCGCCTCGTTCGTCACTCAATCATTCCGGTGACAGGTAGCGCCAGGGTCACGGATAGCAGTGAGGCCACACCTGTCTCTTCCTTCACTTGCCTCAACCCGACACCTCAAGGCCATGCTGCAGCACAATGGTTCAGAAATACAGCGCAAACATACACGGAAAATAACCAGCGTCCACATAATTACACACCGCCGCGGTAATCATGTCGCTATTTACACACAATTACTTACACTGATGGTTATTGCAAGGAAGCGCACTATCGTGAGGAACAAACTCACGTCAAATTAGGGACCATCACTCTTCCGCTGGCTGGAGTGAAGGGATCTGGCTCACGTGATGGAGTCGCCACCACACCAAACCCGGAAACCAACACTACGGTTAAGCCCTTCCCTCCACCCTCCCCTCCTCCCCTATGGCCACGGCTCTATGTATGTAAATGTATTGGTCCGAAATGCTCATCTACATATTAGCACTTAGTTATATTTACTTTTTCAGCATGCAATGGGACGTAAAGCGTGGTAATGGATTGAATGTCCCACCTGGAAATGTTCCCGACCGCTGCAGGGAGCCACACACAGGGGCTACGGTTTATGCCGCGCTGCCCCAGTGCTCCTTGTGGCGACCTAGACTCCCTCTGGGGACTTTTACTGAGGAAGCAGACTAAACAACAATATCGATGTCCTGGGGGAGAGGGAAGTTGACATAAATAAAACCAAGTTAAAAAAAAAATCACAGGACGTGGCATTCTATGGAAGGAAGTGGTGCGTGGATTGAGGCAGGAAAGGAGAGAATGGCGTTTACCCAAGACTCAAGAAATAAAAAATAAAGAAAAAGTTCCTGTCCCATTTCTTTCTTTCCAGGGACTCCACCAAACCTCTTGCTCAAGCATGGACCATGGTGCTGCTCTGGCATGGACGGAGCGAGCGTTCATGGTCCCATCCGACGCGCCGCGCCAAAATGTCGTACAGTGCGAGCCAGACTTTGGTGACCGCAGAGTGCGAGGAGAAGGGCGGCTGGGGACCACTTGGCTCCCAGCCCTTCAGTTCTGGCCGGGCTGCCGGAGTGTGTGGACGTGGAGTCTGTGCTGCTGGATTACCTGAAACCTGGGAGGTGCTGCACCGTGCTTGCGACCGCCGACGTGTGACAAGCTAACTTTTCTCTCGGGCGTCGTGTTATTCGTCTTATACACACTTTGAAAATATCTGCATGGCCGTCGAGCGTGAACATGCTGCATATGTCTGTTTCTGACACTTTGGAAAACTTTGCTAAACTTTATGAGTTGGTGAGACGCCCACAGATATAAGATTTCCTACTGCCATCGAACTAAACTGAAGCACACCTATACTTGTGTTGTTTTCCTGAGCATGCAAAACACCCGCGCCCTGCCGTCCTCACTCCGGGGCTGAGCGACAACCTAACCCATGGTGAGACGCGGCCTGTGAGCGAGGATGGCGAGCGTCAGGGTCCTGCTGACGGCGGCCCTCGTGGTGGCCATGGTGGGCGTCGGGACAGCTAACTTCAATCTCTACCTCACCCAAGCAGAAGTCAAACGGATTCTAGGTAAGTTAATTTGGAAGATCACTCAAGGTCACCTTTACCAAGCTTCCCTCGCTGCCAGTCCAATGTAAGCACGGCAATGCAATGTGGCTTGACAGTCCTTGAACACTGAACCCCAATGGATGTAATTCGTGATTAAAATGTAAGACCTGAACATACTCCACAACACTCACATCCACGCATGCATCGAACACCAATCAGACAACGCGTGTCCTTGTGGGCATGTCTGTCTGTTTATTTTGCTTAAAACAGCAAAATTTTCGTTCTTGGCTAAGAAATAACAGCTTTCAAGCAGTGAGGAGCTCTTTGAGCTGCACTGTAATAAAGTGCCTCATGTTCCTCACATTGCTGGGATCCATGGCAGTGGTGGCTGAAGCTTGCAGCAATGAGCTCACTCTCAGAATCAATTGAAAGACTGCTGGAGATGCCATTATTCATTGTCAGTAGGACTACAAGCTTGTGTCCCTCGCGATGAAAGGAATTAACGAAAACGTTTCCTTGGTACCAGCACTGCATTTCTCTTGTTGTCGATACAGATTGCGGAAAAGCGACCCAGTCCACTGATAAGAAGTTTTAAGAGTGCTCGGACACGGAAGAATATAAAATTATTCAGTTTATTGTTGTATGAAGACTACGTGACAGTCGAAAATGTATTGCTGAAAGTAAATTACACTTATGTTGGGTTTGAAGACAGCCACGCTCGTTAACACACTTTACCGTCCTTGTGAAATCATTTATGACTCATTACACTGCCATTATTGCGCCACTCCTGTCCAAAAATATTATTTGTAACTCAATTACTGAAGATTATCAATAGTATATTATTTCGTGTGCCAATCTACATTTGAAGAGTGTGTGTGTGTGTGTGTGTGTGTGTGTGTCCACAGTCTTGTTGCTCAGCTGTCTTTGCCGCGCTACGTACAGCAGCTGGCGGCGGCCACGTGCGTCTGTTAGTGCAGGAGACGCCCCCTGACCTCCGCCCGCTGCTGTCCCTCACTCACCACTCCTCTCCCCTAGAGCGTAACGCAGACACTGGCGGGCAGGTTGCAGTTTAATATTTTATTTATGAAATTCATATATAAGGATAAAAATCTACGTCTGTAAGTTTTTTATTTGTGGTAGAGTTGGAGTTTGCTTTGTAGGCGTGCGCAGTGAGGCAATATGTTGCTCTAACTATCGTATGTGTTTCTGTTCTACTATACATTTATGTCAAACTAAGATGTTTTTTACTGCTGAGAGTAGCAGTAGTAGTATCAACGTCATTATTATCTATTAAATGTCTTGTGCACCGATGTTGACATTATTGGAATTATATATGATGTCTTTTGTGCATCCATGTTGACATTATTGGGATTATATGATGGCATCCCTGATTTTTCCCTCCTTGTCATGAGAAATAAAGAAAGCAATGCTACTGTCGTTGCTATTTACCCCATCACATGTAGCAACTATATATATACCACACAAATATCACTGTTACTGCTCTAACCGATACCACCAGCGGCTACAGCTCCCCCAGTGCCACCACCTTCACACCTCTGCGTGCCTCACCACCCTCCACCTCCTCTGTTATCTTATCAATCGCTGCTGTGAACTTTCTGCCTCACCTTCCCTCTGTTCTCCTGACTGGGACTTCTTTCCTTTCCTTTCCTCTGTCCTTCAGTAACACTTCGGTACCGCTTTCACTGGGCTTTCACGAAAGAAACAGATGTAGATTAAGGAATATATATATTGATTAAAACTATACATTCAACTGCATATCCCGTCACTTTAACTGTCTGTCTTTATAACAGTCTATAATTCCCTGACGTTCTCTTATAATCACGTTTAAGACTCTTTGAAAAAAAATAATTACATGGAACGAAAGTAACTCAAAACGGTCCACTAGACAAAGCAGGAAAGTAAAAAACATTTTATTGGAAAAAAAAATCACTAAAGACAATGAATATAGGAGAAAAATAATAGCATGGGAAGAAAAGTTCAGAAAATAAGCCTTAAACAATGCGAAGAGGATAAAAGCCAACTGTGTGGAAAGAAAATAAGTGAAAACAGCCCCAAGCAAGTTTCCACTATTCATACTCCACCACACCGCCGCCTCGCATCCCTGCACCACCACACTCCTCGCCACACCGCACTGGGCACCACCATGCGCCGGGACAAGGCAAGGGAGGGGCTGGAGCGGCTTGGCGTGTGTTGCAGAGGGAATATTACAGAGTTAGGGGAAAAGAAAAATAGGATATGCGTCCACGTAATTACACCGTTTGTCACAATAATATTCTTGGAAATATTAATCAACTACTGCGTCAAACAAAATCCAGAGAAAGAGGGAGAGGGAGAAAGTAGGGTGGAGACGCCATCTCTGTTACATTGAACTAATCAATTACACATGAATTAGACACGCTGCCCCAGAAGACATTCAGCTCCCTCTTCAATTACGTGGCGGTGTCGTTTTCCTCCATTACCACCACAAACCTCAGCTCTACCCTCACTATAAGCTAACATCCTCACCACAACAACCAAATAATCACAAAGCTACTCCCGACATTCACAACCACAAACTACCCTCGCCACAACCACAACCTTCACCACAACAACCTAGCACCCTCACAACAGCTACCAGTATCGTCGTCATGGTTTTCCTCATAACACGTGAGGATTATCAAGTAACCTTCATGATGGCAATGGTCAATATGTAAGCAACACACTTCTTTCCCATTGTGTTTGCTGTTCTCTCCCACGTTAAGCCTTCAAATCTGAGTGGAAAATATGAAATCTCTCAGTAGTTGGGTTTTATAAAGTTATCAGTGTATCAGAGGACTTACTGTAAAACACACACACACACACACACACACACACACACACAAAGAACAGTAGTAAAAGTGTAAAGTAGTGCTCGGCTTCTAAACACGTCTCTGCAATAACCCATGAGTAGCAAAATAAAGGCAATAATAAAAAAAAAGGTGCTTCAGAGTTATAAGTTCACCCTTAGGCACACCACGTCCTTGAATGTCCAACAATTCACTTCAGAAACTCCAAAATCTATGAAATACCGTGATCCAATCCCTCCTGGTCCCATCATCCACCACATGCTTCGCTCTATCACGTGACCCAGCGCCATATGATTACGTTGCTGCGGCGCATTAAATCAATCAATCAATCAATTACACGACTTCACGAGCTTTTCCTCCTGACACATCCCTCCATCACGTGACACAGCGGAGTCTTTGATTTTTTAATATCATCTAATTTCGTCGTCAAACTTCACGTAAAAAAACACTGGAGCTGTCCATCAACTTGACTGTTAAAACTCTCTCTCTCTCTCTCTCTCTCTCTCTCTCTGTGTGTGTGTGTGTGTGTGTGTGCGCCTGAATTTCGATATTCTTTAATCAATTCACTAGAGAGAGAGAGAGAGAGAGAGAGAGAGAGAGAGAGAGTAAAGGAAACATAAAATAACTCTATTTTGCCTTTAAACTTTGTGTATACTTTAATTTTCTGTCTATATTTACTCCCCTCTCCAACATCCTGCCTTGCTGCCGGCCTGCCTGGATGCCTGGCGGAGTGAATGATGAAATGGGAGCAGCATTATGTATACTTCTCTATCCTTTGTTATTTACTCTATCTTGACTCACTTCTTCTGGAACTCGCGGGTTCCTTGCCTTGCCAACGAGTCCTCCGGTGTGTAATATGGCGTTCCATCAGTTACGGCTCAATTACGTGCATGTTTCATCCCCATTAACGTGCTTCCCTGTCACGCCGAGTCTGAGCACCATCATCTGCGTCGCCGTGTTTGCCTCAATGTCCGATGTTATGCTTTTTATCTTTACTTGCATCCTTCTTTAGCTCTGTTATTTCTTTGTTCTTTTTCAACTGTCAGTTTTTACTTATTTTAGGATCTGTTTTGTTTATTTATTCATCTTTCTTTGTTGTGCTATTTCTTTATTCTTTCTCTGTGTTTTTCTTTTTTCATATTTTGCTTTGTTTATTCATGGGTGTTTCTTTGTCACTGTAGGACTCACCGCCTCCTCTCTCTCTCTCTCTCTCTCTCTCTCTCTCTCTCTCTCTCTCTCTCTCTCTCACATTCGTCATATTATTAATCCATCTAGTCTTATTTGCATACTTCTTTTTTCCAGTTTAATTTACACATTTCATTCAATCTATCACCATTTATTTATTTACTTCCCTCACGCACTTTCTTTCTTTTCCTCCTTACCTCAATTTTCTCTTCCCACATAATTTTTCACCAGCACCTTTCTTTCATTTTTTTATTACTTCATTTCTTCATTCTTATCTGCTTGTCTATACTTCACGTTCTTCCCTCCTTTTTTTTTTTTCCTTTTTCTCTCTTCTTTTCTCTTCACACTTCACCTTTACTCTTGCACCTCCACACTTCATCAATAATTCCCATAATTCCATCACCCTTCATCTTACTCTTATTCTTCTTGCCAAGGCGAGCAAAACACCTGGCTGAAATTATTAGGTCAATTAGATCTGCTTTCTCGTCGTCACATGTTATCGCTTTGCTCTGGGATAACACCATGGGCATACTCTCTCTCTCTCTCTCTCTCTCTCTCTGAATAGTACTATTTTCTCGGGAGAGGTAGCGTTTTCTGTAGTAGCCTGTAGAAAGGTATGACGTTTTTATTGCAGCGCTGGACTAGTAATGAATCTCTCTCTCTCTCTCTCTCTCTCTCTCTCTCTCTCTCTCTCTCTCTCTCTCTCTCTCTCTGTGAGGTATCCGATGATTAGCGGGCCCGCATGAGCCACGCACGATTTGGGACGTGGATCACACACAATGGATCAAAGGGATTCACTGGGATTTATGCTTTTTATTCGGTACAGTTGTTTAAATTCGCCTCTTGCCTCACTGACCATCCCTCTTTATTATCATGATTTTTGTTGGTTATTGTTTTCATTACTGGTTTTTGGTTGCTGCCTCTGCTTATTTTTCTCTGTTTTTATACATTTTTTTCTATTATTTATTTGCTTTAATTTGCTGGTATGTTTTTTTTAGTTTCAGTCAGTCGTTGTTATTGAAATATATCACGGACGTCGTTACTGCTAACAATAACCAGAACGACAAACAAAAAAAAAAAAAAAAGAGAAATATCCACAAAAATATAAATGACAGTTCTCCCTTAAAGTTGCTATAGTTGTATGTCTTTGTGTTGTTCCATGTACGTGTGTGTGTGGGTTGTGCACGTGCGTGTGTGGGGGCGTGTATTCGTATGTTTGTAGGGGTGCGTGTATGCGTGTATGTACGGGCACGCCTTAGTTTCCCTTCCTTCCCTCTTTCCCTGCACTATGTCGTTGAAAAATTGCCTAGTCTTCGTTCACTCGCTCAACATGAAATGAAAAATGACGCCTGAAAATATCGCTTTAGTTATTCACTGTTGCTTCTTTTTTTTTTTTCTTCTTAAATTATGCTTGAACTTTGTTATATTTCTGAATTTCTATTTCCTTTCTCTCCCTCTCTTCAGTACTCTTCCTCCGGCCATGGTTTATATTTAGAAAAGCTTTATTCTCTCTCTCTCTCTCTCTCTCTCTCTCTCTCTCTCTCTCTCTCTCTCTCTCTCTCTCTCTCTCTCCGCAGGCAGCACAGAAAGTTAGGTGTCTATGTAAACTGACTTATCACTTAACTTTCTTTCCATTTCGTAACTCGTGTAATTTTGGCGCCTCCTCATGGAGTGGCGGCGAGGGCGGGTTATCATTTCACTCGCCACCGACACAATCTTCTCTGGCAACAGGTATTCCGACCGCCACACTAGCTACCTGTACCTCGGGGCGTTATCTTCACTGGCTAGATATGGAACGTCTCTCTCTCTCTCTCTCTCTCTCTCTCTCTCTCTCTCTCTCTCTCTCTCTCTAAATTGGAAACAAGACCAAGGGGTAAGCTGATGAATAAACTGATGAATAGTAATACATCCTCCAGACGGGGGAACCTTCCTCTTTGACGCAATAAATCACATACTATCCATTACTCAAGCCGTGCATCTCCAGCACCGACCCACTTTCTAATTAACGAACAGACACCGATTCCGGCGATGATCCATGTCTGCCGACCCTTCCCTTCCCGCCCTGCCAGCGACCCATTCGTCTCCGCCCCTACAAATGAAGCAACGGTGTTTATATGAGTGCAGGGAAACAATTCTCGCACTGTTTGGACAGCGCACAGCCGGCCTGCCTCTGTTTACTGTCCGTCAGTGGAGGCCCCGCCGCTGCCCCGAGCTAAGTGACGGGTGCGCAAGGGGACAACGTTTTTCAAGCTGGGATCGGTGCTGGATACGTGGACATGACTGGCGGGTGAGGGCTGCACTGCATGTCAAAAACTGAAGTATCCAGTCATAGTAATGTGTTGTTGTACTCACTGTCAATTAATTTTGCAATTGTAATGTAGAAAAAAATGTATAATAGTCTTACGCAAGATAAACATTTGCTTTCATTTTTGTGATTTTGCATGGGTATTTATTTGGCGTCAGCTGGGAATGGTGTTGGTGGCGCATCCACTTTCATATCTGGTAAGTTATCCTTGGAATAATTTAATGCACTCATGCAAAATGGATGGAGGCAATTATGTTATTACAATGATTATAATCTTCTTGCTTCAGGGAAGTCCTAAGCGCAAAAGATGTTCCTATATTTTTACAGTGTGTATGTGTGTGTGTGGTGTGTGTGTGTGTGTGTGTGTGTGTGTGTGTGTGTGTGTGTGTGTGTGTGTGTGTGTGTGTGTGTGTGTGTGTGTGTGTGTGTGTGTGTGTGTGTGTGTGTGTGTGTTGATGCGTGTCACCATGTTTTTTCTTTTTTTCTCTCTCTTCCCTCTCATATGTCTGTGAAAGTATATCTTGAGTTGGTCTTTATTTCTTTTCATTTTTATCTTTTGTTCTTTGCTTTCTTGTATTCTTGAAATGTGCGTTTATTCTCTCTCTCTCTCTCTCTCTCTCTCTCTCTCTCTCTCTCTCTCTCTCTCTCTGTGTGTGTGTGTGTGTTTGTGTGTCTCAAAAAAATCCAGCTTTACACTAGAGTCAAAACATTACTGCTTGTTGATCGTCAGGACATTTTAATTGCTCTCCGATCTCCGTTTTACCGTTTCGAAATTTGTTTACGTTGTTCATGTGTAAACTAAAAATCATTCGTACCCTGGAATACTGAGAAACGAGGAAGGATGGAGCTGGGCATGATATAACTGCTGCTCTGAGGTTTACACACATTGCTGAATGAGTTTTTTTTTAAATTAACGTTGTTACTGTTTTGTTATTTCTTTGATAACATTTGAATGATATTATTATTATTAGTAGTAGTATCTTTCTTTTTCTTCATCTTCTTCTTCTTCTCCTTCTTCTTCTTCTTCTTCTTCTTCTTCTTCTTATTATTATTATTATTATTATTATTATTATTAGTAGTAGTAGTAGTAGTAGTAGTAGTAGTAGTAGTAGTAGTAGCAGTAGTAGTAATAGTAGAAGTAGTAGTAGCATCTGTAGCAACATCGACAGTAGTAGCAGTAGCAGTGATAGTAATAATAGTTGTAACAGTAAGTAAGTCAGACTAGTAAGACTAGTAGTAGAAAAAATACTAATAGTAATAATAATTGCATCAAAACTAATACGTTAATTCGAGATGAACGTGTGCAGTAGTAAAAGTAATAATGGCAGTTATTAGTTATCCATTAAGCAAAAGTGGTTAGTAGTTTATCAACAGTGAACAGCTGATAGGACTTGGGGATTCGACACTTGATTCTTTGACCCAGCGATGCATAATTAGTGAAATTTACTCCACAACTAGACGTGCATCAAAGCTGTCTCATTTGATCCTTAGTGAATAATAGTGCAGTAAATAAAATTAAATGAGAAAAGAGAAGTTCAGTCTGTCTTGGTGCACATGAAGCAGATAGTGCCTTGGCACATTTACTCCCACTCATGCTGTGACGCAAAGAGGAGAGACAGGAACACAAAGACAAAAAGAAGAAATTATGTAAAGGATGTCTCTGGTATGGTAGTTTGTGTCACCTGGTTGGCTGCCCCGATAAGTGGGCGAGGAAGGTGATTGGTAGTTTGGGAGATAATGATCAATTAGTGGTTGGCAGGGACTGTAGTCGTCTGAGCCACGCACACACTGATCCCCTGCTATTGACTCTCAACTACTGTGTCTAGCGGCCTGGAGGTGATCACTATACTTCTTTCATCACGAGAAGTAAAAAAAATATTTCGCTAGAAACTTTATGTGAATCTCCATGGAAGACTATGCTTTACATTTCGACAAGTTTTAAAAATACAGCAATTTTCAATTTGTTGATAGCAGCGCACACTTTGTGAAAATTAAAACTAGAGGTTCTCCAATTTATGAACGTTCCTTCCTAACCTTCGCCGTGACGCCTTTGGAAATGTGTTCGCGATAGAAAGTGAAGCTCATGTTTTCCCTTAAGTTGGTGGAATTCGGACCTTCGGCGCCGCGCGAGCTGCCATGAGTAGAGCTCGTATCTGTGGCCTCCAGCGACCCTTTCCTCCTTCATTGACTTCGTGAACCATTTATCTCAAAGAACGCAGACCCGCTGAGTATTGAACTGAGAAAATTTTCAACTTTATCACTTGTAAATTCAGCCTCTAATGCGGAAGAGTCGAGATGGTGGCTCCGAACCTTCAATTTGCGACTGACTGATGCGTTTGGGGCCAGTTCATTACGCCGTGTTGGCCAAGAGAGGCAGCAGGGCGATGGAGAATTCCTTGCCCTGTATGGTCTTAGTCTCACTCTTCACGGCATATCTCTAGAATTTTTGTAGGTGAGTGTTTGCTTATTGGTGAAGTGCACGAAGAGACGAGCACTGCGCTGGACCGAGATCACGGTAAAAGATAATGGAAAGGAAAGAAGTTTGAAGTAAGTTTTATAGTTCCTGTGGCTGTAGCTGCTGTGGTAGGCTATATTCCTTAAAGGAGAATTATAACTGCTTTGGTGAGCCAGAAGACGGTGCTCTTTGCGGCAGCTTTATCTCCACTTGTGAGCGTTCTTCCTCGTGGTCGCTCTATACAGACCCATGAACTGAGGTTGACGCGCGGCCTGCGATCGATCGGGTCACACGACTGGAACAAACGATGTCTTCCTGCTTTTTTTTTCTTTTATCTTGTACATTCTGGAGCTGTGCCCGGGAAGCCAGCCAGCCCACCAGCCCCGACCACCACCCTTCCCCTCTTCGTAGGTCCTCAAAGGAAAACCATATTCTTTAGCATACTTCGGACCAGACCCTAGTTCACATGGCCAGTCACCCATCGCTTTCCATGCAATATGACTAAGATGGTCCGTGCTATAAATTTTGCTTATAGGATATCAATAAATCACGGATCTGGTCCATGGACGCACCACACACACACACACACACACACACACACACACACCCGGTAGCTCAGTGGTTAGAGCGCTGGCTTCACAAGCCATAGGGCCGGGGTTCGATTCCCCGGCCGGGTGGAGATATTTGGGTGTTTCCTTTCACGTGTAGCCCCTGTTCACCTAGCGGTGAGTAGGTACGGGATGTAAATCGAGGAGTTGTGACCTTGTTGTCCCGGTGTGTGGTGTGTGCCTGGTCTCAGGCCTATCCGAAGATCGGAAATAATGAGCTCTGAGCTCGTTCCGTAGGGTAACGTCTGGCTGTCTCGTCAAAGACTGCAGCAAATCAAACAGTGAAACACACACACACACACACACACACACACACACTCTCTCTCTCTCTCTCTCTGTGGGAAATCAAATGCACGCGGTAACAATCACGTTCAGGTGAGAATATGACGAAGCTGCATCACCAGCTCCCCGTCCCACCGCCTCCCCACTCAGCTGCGCCACTCGTCTTTCCTCTCGATGTGCTGCAATACACGAGATTATCGGGAGGTGAAGCGAGGAGTTATTCTGCCAGATTTATTTTGGGTTTACTGTAAAGACGATGATATACAATCTTTCAGGCTGCTCATCCGAGAGACGCGTCGACTGTTCAGATTTATGTGTTCTTTCCCTAGTATATTTTCTTTAATGGCTGTCCTCCTTTCACTGTTGTTATCACTGTTCTTATTTACTGCCGCCCTTATCTTTCTCCAAGACTCACATTGGAACATTAATGGAGTGACATTTTTCCGACCCGAGGACACCCGGAAAAAAATTTTTACGCGGGTGCGGCGGAGCGTCACGGCGTCACAGGGAACGCGACCGTCTCTACTGGCAACCACCACGGCCGCCACTGCCGCCAGCACACACACCACCGATCTAGACACCACCACCACATTCTACAGTGATCCTGCCACCGTCACCACCACCCTCACCACTACCGCCACCACCAAATATTCACCCATGATGCCGTCACCACCACTACCCACACCAACTATGTATTACCACCACCACCATCATGTCATCACCACCAATACCGCTATAACATAACCAGCGGTAATCTACCATTCACAAAACAGAAAATAATGTTTTATCTTAAATGAAGAAAAGACGAAGGTAGAGGCAAAATAACTTAGTTGCATAATTTAAGATAACTTTAAGGTTGAACAGAGAAGGAAGGAAGATAAAGAAAGACATAAGGAAAAGTGAAAATAGGGAAGAAAGACGGAAGGGAAGCTCAGACAGAAAGAGTGAACGAACGAAGGAGGGCAGCACAAGAGAGTAAGTGTGTGTGTATGTGTGTGTGTGTGTGTGTGTGTGTGTGTAGGGTATCACAACAACAAGCCACGGTTTTGTTTACCGTGAAGAGCGGCACAGCGTGGAGGGACCAGCCAACCTCCCTCTTTCTCCCTCCCTCTCTACTTTTCCTTTCCGTCTCTCACCCTCCCCTTCTCTACCCCTCTGCCTCCAAGAGTTACGTTCACCACAACTTGAGGGGACGCTACGTTAACTTTGCATATTTTCACGGATGCGAACGAAAGGAAGGGAAACACTTTGTAGAGCAGAATAACAATAATCCTCCATGATGTGCATTACGACTAGAATGCAGGTGGGAATAAGGGAAACGAAATAGGACAACATCTTTCACGTAGACCTGCAGGAAAGAATAAGACACGTATCGAGTCTCACTGGAGATTCTGTTCTTTTTTTTTCACTTTTCATGTTTCATCGGTGAAATATGTGCAACTTTCGTCTTGGAGGAACGCCAGGATCGCTCGGGGACAGGGATTTGCTTCTCCCACTACTTCCTTGGTAACTTTATGACCACGTGTGTGTGTGTGTGTGTGTGTGTGTGTGTGTGTGTGTGTGTGAATACTGCTGACTCATTCAATGTTATGATTTATGAGAAAACAAAAGTGGAAAGAGGCAGTCAAAAGCACTTCTTTCCTTTTCCTCCTTTCTTTCTTCCTTTAAGCTTCCCTCTCTTCCTCCCTTCACCACGACCGTAGCATCCCCTGTGGTAAGAATGCAAGAAATGACTGAATACAAGACTGAGACCTGACTTGCCAGGGAAATACATGATCGGGCGGCGAGAACACAACACCTCAGAGGGCGCCGTCAGCAGGCCGGGCACTTCGTCACCCATTACTGGACGTTCCTCCTGCAGAGTTCATGACAAATTGTCAATCTGAATCTCAGCGTCTTTTTGAGCGGCGGCTTCATAAAAATTCTGCCCGCAACCTTGAGGTCAGACAGGTATTGACGGAGCCTTATTGAGAGAGAGAGAGAGAGAGAGAGAGAGAGAGAGAGAGAGAGAGAGAGAGAGAGAGAGAGATGGACCCACCTGGAATTTCTAACATCGCGTCCATTTGCTCACATGAGAAGGAAGAGAAGGGGGAGGAGACAGGAAGAGGAGGAAAGAGAGAGTACTTGCTTCCCCCAGGCGAGGACAACAAGGTACCAGTGGGCCGCTAGGGTGACACACTGAAAGAGGAGATTCACATTCCTTGCCCCACCTGGCTGTGAATGGCGTGTGTACCTGATGCCTCCTCAGTCCTCAGCCCGCTTCACCACCTCGCCCTCCGCTGCTCTGCTCTCGGATGAAATTTTCTCCGCGTGTACGTCATGAGTTTCTACTTAACTAAAGCACTGGATCTACTCACTGTGTTGGTCTCCGGATCATGGCCAGGCAAGACCCACACATCTCGGTTATGCGAGTATTTATGCTGCACGTGTTGACTGTTTCCTCTTCCACAATGTGTGTGCGCGTGTGTATGTGTGGTTGTGTGGGCGGGTGGTAATGATGATGCTAAAAGATAATCAGCGAAAGACATAAACAATAGATAAGATTCTTATTAACAACCTCCTTCTTTTCTCCATCTCTATCTCCTCTTCCTCCTCTTCTTCTCATTATCTCAACGACCGATGAGAAAAGGAAGGCTAGGAGGGCTATATAGACTACCACCACCCCTAACCTTCACACCCTGGCACCCTCCTCACTCTCTCCCCGACGGCATATGAGGAGGTCGCTCATAGCTCCCACAGCAGCGGAGGTTGTCTGGATTGAGCGGCTTATGCTTCACGGTTACGAGGATATGAGCAACATCAGTATCCTCTCATCGTAGTACTGGATAAAGCTTGGCGCGATTTACAAATCATTATATATATCTAAATTCGTCTTGGTAATGTACATGTGTCATTTTTGTCTATCTAACGCAGTATAACTCATCTTATTATCTTTTATATCTTTCTTACATTTGTCTGCTTCCGTTCTTTTCCTTGTCGTTTTCTAAGACATTTAAAAAATATCACGTAGTTTTTTCAAATATTTTCATTACCGCCTTTTCTATTCATTCGTTCACTTCTGTTTATTTGTGTGAAACTGTACTCCTCAGAGATTCGACGCCATGATGACACTGAATTAAATGTTGAGGTGGTGGTGGTGGTGGTGGTGGTGATGTGATGCATTGCGCTAGCGGCGGAGCTCCCACAATTGCGCCTCAGGGTGAAGGTTTTTCTTGGGCTCAGTAGTGGAGATTGAAAATTCATTATGACAATTCTCCCTCCATAACTTGAGGGATTGTGAGATGGAGGAAGTAATAAAACAAGTTATCGAAACTTCAAAACTGCACCTCATGTGTTTCTCTCTCTCTCTCTCTCTCTCTCTCTCTCTCTCTCTCTCTCTCTCTCTTACGAGCACACAGGAAATTCGCTCTGAATCGATTCACGCTCGCTTACTCTCCTCCTGCTCCTCTTTCCATCCGACTCTTCAACGAATGATGAGTTCTGGAGGATCATCTTTTTCCCTTGGCGAAAATTCCTTGCTCATCCTTCACCCGCGTCTGGGTTTCTCGGTTCCTCCCTCCTCCCCTCCATCCCCACCTTCAGCTCACACCCATCCATTGCCTCGCCGTTCCCTTCCACCGCACCACGCCTCCAAACACCTCTCCTCCGTCGGTAGTATTCAAGAAAACCTTCGTTTCTCTTCTCTCTCTCTCTCTCTCTCTCTCTCTCTCTCTCTCTCTCTCTCTCTCTCTCTCTCTCATACACTCACACAAACTCATACACCCACACTCACTCACTCTTTCTCCTAAAGCAATCTGTTTCCGGACTTTTGAATCTGGATTTGACAGGCCCCATCACCGGCGAGTCTCGAGTTATTCTGCAAGGAAAACTTGAGCGCTCGCCGTCGCCAAAACTTTAGAATTTCTTGCTCCATTTCTTAACTCGGCAGGAGGCTCGGCACGGCCCAGCACAGGCGAGAATCAGGAGAATGTTTAAATGATTCTCCTTGGTTAATATTTATAAGTTGGGCGGATGTGGCTGCGGCGCGAAGAGAAGGAAGAGGAGTTAGGAGTGGTGGTGACGACGTGTATGTCCTTGTGGGGGCGGCTGTGTTGGGTGGTGGCGATGGTGGTGATAGATGGAAGAGGATGTGATGGTGGTGATAAGGAGGAATACTGCAGTGGTGGTGTTGGTGGTGGTGCTGCTGGTGGTAGTGGATAGGAATGAGGCGATGGAAGGGGAATAGCAGTAATGTAAACCGTGGTGGAGGTGCAGATATTGGGAGATGCAGGGAAGGATGTAAGGGAAATTCAAAGGAAGAAGAGAGAAGAAAAAAGAAAATGTAATAAAAGAAGAAAATACAATGAGAAGTGGCAATGATAGTAAAGAATAATAAGAATTAAAAGAGGAAAACGAAGAAAATAATGAAAACAACAACAATAATAACACCACCATCACCACTACCACCACCACCAACAACAACAACAACAATAACAACAATAACAGCAATGATAATAATAATAATAATAGTAATAATAATAATAACAATTTAGATAATGATAATGATAATAATAAAAATAATGATAACAATGATAATAATAATAATAATAATAATAATAATAATAATAAAATAATAATAATGATAATAGTAATAATAATGAGGATAAATACCACTGTATGCATGTGGAACTAACAGTTGATTTACAGTTATTGTGTTCTGGGCCAGTGTGGGCTGAGGTAGGCGTCCATCTTGCGTCGGGAGGACAGTAGGTGGTATACACGCGTCAAGATTTAATACACTAACACACTATTCTGACGCAATTAACATGTGGTCCTTGGTTAATTATTCCGGCCTGATGTTTATCATCCGCGCCGCCTGACAGCAACACGGTTCTTCCATCTCACATTTGCATAAGTAAAGAGAGAGAAAAAAAAAATTAAAAGCTTAAAGAAAATCCATTTTATCTCATATAGAGGAAGTAAAGCGAAATATGGAACGTTCGTCACAGTGTTCCTCTTCCCTAACAAAAGGAACTGTATAGGCATCATATTCATTATAACACACACATACACACACACACACACACACACACACACACACACACACACACACACACACACACACACACACACACACACACCGACTCGTATTTAAATCCGACTTCACCTTTTAATTATGACTATTTGCAAAGCCCACACAGATGGCAAGTCGGGTTTTTTATTATTCTTTATACTCCAATTAATGATGCGGAGCCAATGTTTCACTATCAATGGAACTGTTAGAATAACCTCACAGCTTCTAATGGAGACTGTTAGCGTTAGATGAGACAAAACGCCGCAATGTTTGATAATACGGACTATAGTCTTGAAACACGGTATAGTGCTATAAATACACAATTGTCGTAATACAACACAACACAGCATGGGCATTAGAACACCTTAGTGGTTGATCACCATACCACCCAATTCCACAGCAGCAAGGGCTGAGCAGCATCGCATCGTCAAGGGCCACTCCAGACCCAGCCCGTGCTCCCTCGTTTCCTCTGACATTTCCCGGAAACTTCTCATTGATAGCCTTTTCAGCAGGTGTCCCAAAGTGATTCATGTGCCAATCCACTTGGTTAATAGCCGCTTCCTTCACTGGTTCGCCTCATTTCACCCCATCACGTGTCCTCGGCCTATCCATCCCATCCCCGCCCTTTACCCACTACTCCCACTCTCTACCCTATCCGTGCTCCTTCTTTCCTCTCGGTGGTGCCCCAAAGCGTCTTTTTTCCTCGCCTTGTTTGAGTCGTGAAGGCACAGGTGTGATCTGATGTTGTAGTGGTGGGCGATGTGACTGTATCCTGGCATTAGGAAGTGTGCAACAGCTTATTTTCCTTGCGGAAAATAGAGGGAGGGACGGTAATAGGAAGAGTGAAAGACGGGGAGCGAGGATGTGAAAACCAGGGGGAAGGGAAGGTGCAAAGAGGAGGGTTCGAGAGAGTGAAAAAAAAAAAAGCGAGTGTTTGTGGAGAAAGGGAAGGGTGGGACAAAGCAAAAATTGGAAGGAAAAAGGGGAGCGAGAAAAGGGGAAAACTGATAAAAGTGGGGCATAGAGAGGCTAGGGAAAAAAAACATATTTTCAAACAGAACACCACTAAAAGGATTCGAAAAAAAATTGAACCCCCAACGTAAAAATCTAATAAAAATATCAATATGAACAACACAATTTGGGAGAAGAGTGACACATTTTCGTCGGAACACACTTAAAAAAAAAAAAAAATGGGTTATAACGAATCTTATAAAAAGTGAAACATGCAGGAAACATTTGTGGCAAGTCTTAATAACATTTTCATTCTTTTCTATTCCCTTCTCTCCCCTTCCGCTGCTCCTCTTCCGTCCTTCATACCTGTCGCTGATGTCACCTCTCCAACTTGCACTCAGCTGACACCTACTCATCCCTCACCTGTGCCCGTGCATCAGGCGCTGACAGGTATTATTACGAGGGGCGTGACAGACACCTGAGTGCGTCCCTCCGTTACTTTACGAGACCTGCTTTATTTTTTCCCCTCGAGGAGAAAGACGAGGCGACGGTTGGGAGGAAGGAGAAGATGAAGACGAACGGCCAGTGAGGGATGTGACAGACTGACAGATGAATGTGTGTGTGTGTGTGTGTGTGTGTGTGTGTGTGTGTGTGTGAGAGAGAGAGAGAGAGAGAGAGAGAGAGAGAGAGAGAGAGAGAGAGAGAGAGAGAGAGTGTGTGGGGATAGTAATAGGAAGGTAAACACAAATATACAGACAGAAAGGCAGACTGAAACAAAAATAATATACACACCAAATTGTTTGAAATACATGTACAATAAGAAAATCCATTATTACAACAGAGAATTATTAACACAAACGATAATAAGATGAAGAAAAAAACAAAGGATAAACGCGTGTGTGTGTGGATATGTAAAAACAAATCCATGAGTTCTAAAACGAGAAAAGAGGAGGAGGAGACGTGAGTACAGAATTATCTCCCTCACGACCTGGCCCGCCGAGGGAGATAATGAGGACACCATTGAGAGCGGATCGTCAGGTATAAGGTTTCCAATACTCGTCATGACACTAACAAATGCTGAGCCCGGAATTACTGGGAAGGAATGTTGAAGGGAACCCCGAGCTCGTAATCCCAGGCAGTGTTACAGGAATTTGGTTGTTGAAAAGATGGATGCTGACGATAATGATAATAGTGGTGGTGGTGGTGGTGGTGGTGGTGGTGGTGGTATGAGACACTACATATTTGCTACCCTCAATCATATCACCTTTAAAAATCAACATTCGCTCTTATTTTTCTACATTTTACTCAGAAAACCGTTTAATTGACTGATAAGTTGTCTGATTGCTCGAAGTCGGTACCTGCTGACATCTGGTGTCATAATGCCACGTAAATGAGAATATAATTTTTATTATCATTGCTTTGATTTAGAGCAATGCATCGCCAACAGTGACACACACACGGACAAGAACACCTGTCATTGTGTCTTTCCTCTGAGACTAAGCGGTCACTGCCAAGAGAAATCCAATAATGCGATACTGACGGTTCTATTTTGGTTCCGTTCTGAAGGTGGTAATACCTCGTGACATTTCTCTCACCTGTTCTTGTCACTTATGCCAATTACAGAGTGGCAGGTGTGTTGGCGCCTTGGAGGTATTATGACGTTACTCGTATTACCTATAACAGCTTATGTCTTCTTAGTTTACCTGTAGTAATAATGTGCAGCTTTCACTTATCTGCTCATTACGAACTGACAGGTAAGCTGGTGACCTGTTGGTCTTAAATAGGATCTTGTTAGCTGAGCTTTATTTTTCTTTTTACGTTACTTAAGCATTATTTCACTCAGATGCTAAAACTCAATTCGCTACCACTCCTTTGTAGACTCCAGTCCGTTTTCCTCAGTTCCTCCCTCTGTATTAGGCACCCCAGCATCCACCTCACAACCTACACACCAGCACGAGGGGAGACTGAGATTTCTTCCCCTCACTAACACCTCTCCTTCCTGTCTCTCACACTTCCCGCCTGTCAGCTGTTCCCTCATTACCACCACTCGCTGCTGACAGTCCCGACAAGGAGACAGGTTGTGAGTGAGGCTTTTGGTGTCAGCGGGACGGAGAGGGACCCTCGCGTCAGCACACACGATAAGGTATAATAAGAGCCAGCTGGTGATTACTTGTCATGTCTTCTTCAAACACGATACCAATCCAAAGTTCACAGAAGGAGGAGGAGGAGGAGGAGGAGGAGGGAGGAGGAGGAGGAGGAGGAGGAGGAGGAGGTACTATTCAAGATACGAGTATTAACCAAACATGTTTACTCAAATTTATCTAATTCTGTCATCTTTTTTTTATCACCCCTTCTCTCTCTCTCTCTCTCTCTCTCTCTCTCTCTCTCTCTCTCTCTCTCTCTCTCATCGTCTATATACAGGGTATATTAGTTTAGTTATCTACTTAGTGACATAATCAACTTTTATTATGTACAAGAACTTTGCTTTTAGTCTTAACTTAGGCTTCATTTTCTCTTCTTCTATAATTATACGCATGCATAAGTTGAGAGAGAGAGAGAGAGAGAGAGAGAGAGAGAGAGAGAGAGAGAGAGAGAGAGAGAGAGAGAGAGAGAGAGAGTATGTTTTCCTTCTCCCCTCCTGTCACAAGTTTTCCTCTCGTCCATCACTCCCCCTTCCCTTCTCCTTTCCCTCTTCCTTAGCCGTGGATGGAAAGAGGGGAAGGGACGCAGAAACTTTCCACCCTCCCCTCATACCCTTCACTATCCCCTCACCCTCACATCCTTCCCTCATTACCCTCGGCGATAACAGGAATCACCACGTTAGCAAGATTCCTAAAAGAGATCCCATAATGTATTCCGTCTGCCAAAAGTGTCTTGCCCAACTTCTTGATGTTTATTACTTGCAGGTTGTGGTTACTTGCAGATACACATTTTCTTCTTTTTCTTCTTTAAGTTTTTGTGGCTTGTTTTCTTGTTCAGGTATTTACTGTCGGGTTATTCGTTAGTAATAAATGATAGTACAGTAAAGGGATGCAACACACACACACACACACACACACACACACACACACACATCCTAATACAATACGCACAGTCCACACATTATAATTCAAGACATCGCACGGTAGGGAGTGGACGCGGCCAGCGGTGTAAAGGAGACTGCCTAACGATCTGCTTAATTGCTCGCATTATTCCCCAGCTCAGGTGTCTGGACAGGTGGCGGAGTTCATTATCTTTTTTTTTTCTCTCTCTCTGCTTCTCCCGCTTCAATTATGAGGGAGATGAGGCGTCAAGTATAAGTAAGGAGTAACAGGACTGGATGAGAGAAGCTGATATCGTGGAGTGAGTGGCACGATTAATGGAGTATAATGGAGTTTGAGGGACGGCAGGGGGAAGGCTGGCCAAGTGGAGTGTCAGAGAAGGTAATACATTAGGTAGTATGTAGTAGGTACGTCAGCCGTGCAGTACATCGAAGTGAGAATAGCTAGGAGAGACGGAGACAGGAAGGAAGGAGAGCAGTGGGAGGCGAACACAGATAATGGCAATGAGAACGCCACCTGATGAGAGAGGAGGGAGCTGACAGCCGGTGTACTAATCAGGCATACTAATAGAAGCTCGCAGGAAGAAAACAGACGTAGGATGATTGAGGGTGAAAACTTGAGTCCGTCACATTGTCTGGAGGAGAGAAGCGAGACAGCCTGCTAGTGTGTTGTGTGGGCGAGGCGTCACTCACCTGTAGGAAGCGATCCCTCATTACCCGCGCCACCTGAAGGAAGGGCAGGCGGATGATAAGGTGTCTTGAGGATTGTGTGAACTGCCGGATAGGATGCGAGTTAAGGATGAGAAAGCAAATGTAGAGGGTAGGGATGCGTGTATGCGGCGACGGAGAATTTACAAAGGAATACAAAGGAAAGCAAACAAAAAATGATAGTGCACCTGTTACCTGAGGTGTTCGGGATAGACGTTGATTACAGGGAGAGCCGGATGGAGTCTCCTTATCGCAAAGGAGAATGGGGAGAAAATTGTGAGAGAAAATAACGAGTAAAGGAGAGCTGTGACCTGGGAATCAAAGCAGATCGAAGGCAGAGAAAGAACGAGACGCAGCCGGTAATCGTAGAGTGCAATGTGGAGGACGAGGCGATCAGCGGGGCAAGGGGACGCAGGGAAGAAGCAAAGAGAGCCAGCCACATGTCCTGTCGTGTCCCCGCGGAGAGTACGGGAAGGTCACTTGGTTCTACTTGACCTTCAGGGACGCGGTGCACGAGTAAAAAACAAGACTACAAAGATACAGCTGCGATTCGTGCAGAGCTGGCGGCCATGAACACTGACACAGCATACACACACACACACACACACACACACACACACACACACACACACACACACACACACACACACATACACATACAAGGTCCGCAAGTGATAGAAATCTCATAAACTAAATAACACATCCTAACCTCATACATGCAGACTAGACAACTCTCTCTCTCTCTCTCTCTCTCTCTCTCTCTCTCTCTCTCTCTCTCTCTCTCTCTCCATCACTCACCTTTCTTTCCTCTTACTACGCCTCCCTCACACACTATTTATTTGCTCTAATTCTGGACCAAGCGGCCGCTTCCTCTCCTTCTCATAAATTCTCCTCTCCTGATAGCGGGCTGGAGGGAAGGAAGGAGGGAAAGGAGGAGAAAAAAGGAGGAAAGAAGGGATGAAGAAAAGATGGTAACGGTGGGAGAGAGGAAAGCATGAAGGCACAAAAAAACACGGCCTTTAAAAGTTCTATTGTTGTGAATTTCTTGTAAATGGAAGAAGAAAGAAAGGAAGGAAGGAAGGAAAGGAGGGAAGAAGAGATGAATGAAAAGAAAAATTAGTAAGTTAATATGAGTGAGAGAGAGAGAGAGAGAGAGAGAGAGAGAGAGGAGGGAATGTAACGTTAAAGAGGAAGAGCTGTGGGGGAGAAGAGTGAGAGGAAAACGGAAAAGGAAAGGACGTAAGAGAAAAATTTGGAGAGCAAAAGAGGAAAGAGGACAGAGAATAATGAAGAGAGAGAGAGAGAGAGAGAGAGAGAGAGAGAGAGAGAGAGAGAGAGAGAGAGAGAGAGAGAGAGAGAGAGAGAGAGAGAGTAATATATTTGAAAGAGGTCAAGTGTCATCAAGAATCATGAAGCCGTGATGATAATAAAAATGTAAAAGTTTGATGAGAAATGAATAAAGAAAAGAATTCACACACACACACACACACACACACACACACACACACACACACACACACACACACACACACACACACAAATCAATCTTTCACACGCACTTTACACTCATCTAAGTCACCCAAGCGTATCTTTCCCTGAATCCGCAGTCGAAAGGGAGGCAGAGTCAGCCGGTCAGCCAGTCAGCAAGTCAGCAAGTGTTCAGTACTTTGCTCGCTGACCGCCGTCTTGGGAGCCATTAGAGGATGAGAAAGTATATCATTAACGTGACTCGGATATTGGTCACCCACATACATAGAGCAGTGGTGAAGGAAGAAAGAGAAGCATTTAGAGGACCTTTCCCATTCCTGCACAATCTTTCTTGACGTAGGGAATGTTTTCAGCGCCCCGTCTATTCGTGTTCCATCTTGTGTTCCCTGTGAATAAGTGTGTGAATGAAGGATGGAATGGATGAATCAATAAACGAATGGAGAGTAATTATCACGGTTATTTAGAAGAGTTCAGCTTTACTTTTGTATTTAATGTCAAATTATTCGAAAAATACTTATCGAAAACAATAACAATTATAACGACGATAATGATGATGAAAGCAATTTACACTTCACCTTTTAATGACAAGACCCACGACGGACGCACTTTTAATCTAAATTTCTACTTGTTAATTATGAATAGTAATTGCCATTGAAATAATTGCACAGCACCCATTGGAGCTCGAGACGGCGCAAGATATTACTGCCTCAATAGAAATTCGAAGCTAAAAGTTGTCTAATAGTGTGTGAGGCGACCCAACGTTCTGGTACTACTCCTGTACCCAACCACACACGCACACACACACAATTTTCGCGTCTGGCCGAGAAACTCCTTCCCAAGAGAGTGCGTGCCGGTAGTGGGCGGGCCAGGCAGGGGCGGGGCAGTGAGAAGAGAGGTTGTGCAGGGCCGGCAAAGGCCACAAAAGCATCTTTCCCGTTAATGTAACTTGGGAAAAATTAAATTAGTTAACTAATTTTCATTGAGAGCCAGAAGATGAACCCACAGGAGGGGACGAGGTGTGTGGAGCCGCTACACGTGAGGAAGGGAGAGGGAGGGCCAGGGGTGCCGTGTGCTGCCTTCCTCCACCACATCTCGCAGCACCCACACACCAGGCGGGGACACCGTTTGCGTAACTTGGAGGTGCAGTCGATAGTATGGTCGTAACTCGTGATCATAACCGCTTGACTCGCGCGTTATAACTTGCGACTCTCGGTGAGGCACGCGGCTGTATGTTAACTGGCGAGGGAGGAGACCCGCCCAGCTGCCCCGCCACGAGAGAGAGAGAGAGAGAGAGAGAGAGAGAGAGAGAGAGCATACGTGATATCCTACGAAATAAGAGTACATTTTTCACATGTCAATTAGTGGGAAGGGATAACTACGTATAACACAATTCATTAAATCTGATACTTTTCAGATATAGAGTAATGGTTATAGTGATAATGATGATAACAACAACAGCAACAACAACAACAACAACAACAACAACAACAACAACAACAACAACAACAGCAACAAAAACAACAGCAACAACAAACCAACCAACACATTAACCAACCAAACAAACACACACACACACACACACATACACACACACACAATAAATAAATAAATGTACCATTCAACATGTTCTCCTCCTTAGCCGAGACAGGACATCGAACTTCCGTGCACGTGTATGTATGCAAGTATTGTTTGTGGTCAAGCGTCTCGGGGAATTCACTCGAGACATGAATACCAGCGTCATTACTGCAACGCCTCGCTGACTCGCTGACGGACGGTGAATAGCAGCCACAAAGAACCACAGGAACAACAACCGGCGTGCCCTCACTGTCTTGTATACTCACTTGTGGTACTGTAGAGCGCGAAACATTAATTCCCAGTCTCTTCAGTTCACGAGCGAGGCTCAGATGGGACGTGTTGGGCGGGGTACGAAAGGGACACAGCACATTAAGGTCAGCCATGAACGTCTACACTCCCCGCGAGGAGAGACAAAGCAGGCGGTAGTGGGCCGTAGCAAAGGGAATGTCACTTCATTTGCATCGTCAGTAGCGTAGGATTAGAGGCGGTAAAGAAGGGAATTGAGACAGTGGGGCGTGGGCGAGCTAGTTTGGAGTGAAGAGTGAGCTGAAAATGAGGAGAACGAAGCCAAAGAGTGGGAAGAGTAGAAGCAAAAGGAGAAGTAGGAGAAGGAGGAGGAGAGGAAAGGCATTTAAGTAGAGTCAGCGAAGTGAGACTAGAAACGGAGTAGCACTTTAGAAGATAAGATATGATAGTAAAATAAGAAAGAGAAAGGCGGATGAGTAGGAGAAAATTCAGCGAATAATGTGGTGGCAGGTACAGGAAGGGAGCCCCAAAAAGGAAGAAAGACCGTAACAAAAAGATTTAACTAAGCTACCCAGACAAAACCACGAAATGCTCACCAAGAACACGCCTTTTGAAATATGCCATGTAAAATTGCATACCTTGAGATGGAAGCCAGTGGGAGACTAAAGAAAGAGGTGGAAATACAAGGAAGCGTAAAATAATACTATAAACTGGTGACAACAAAGGAAAATATGAAAATAGTCGAATTCAACCTGGAAAAATATTGGATGATGCCTTTAATAATGCAGAGAGAGAGAGAGAGAGAGAGAGAGAGAGAGAGAGAGAGAGAGAGAGAGAGAGAGAGAGAGAGAGAGAGAGAGAGAGAGAGAGAGAGAGAGAGAGAGCAAGGGAGTGAGTGGCACATCTTGGGCTTAAACTAATATAATCCAGTCTGGCATGAGCTTTACTTTCCAAAGCCTAAACAGGATATTAAAGATTACGGACCTCCATGAATGTACGAGAGAGAGAGAGAGAGAGAGAGAGAGAGAGAGAGAGAGAGAGAGAGAGAGAGAGAGAGAGAGAGAGAGAGAGACCACACCCTTTTCTATGGTCGGCAATCAAGCCTTCACCGGTGAATGAGACCAACAGGTGTTCCCTCCAGGCATGGTGTGGGAGGGACGTCACCTGTCACCCTGCCTCCATCCTTACCTCCAGCACGCGAGGCAGAGAGAGGAGGGTGGTACGGCGTGACTCTGAGACCCATATTATTAAGCAACCCACGCGCTCCTCTGAAAACGTTGTGAAGAAAAGGGAAACACTACCTTAGAAACTCATTGAGGTGATTGTTCATTGCAGCGTGTGAGTGGAAAGGAAGCAGTATACGTAATAATCTGGTCTTAACCTCTCTCTCTCTCTCTCTCTCTCTCTCTCTCTCTCTCTCTCTCTCTCTCTCTCTCTCTCTCTATTCAAAGGTTAAGTTTAATGAATAGAACAGGTAAACACACTCTTCCAGCACCTTAATTACCATTGTACTCTTACAGGTACAGTCACTAGTATTACCTCCAGATGATTACAACTAAATTTATTTTTTCTTCTGTTTCCGTTGCAGGTTGGTATACACGGCAGGACATGTAAACTTGGAAAGGATCGGTGAAGTACAATCTCTCTCTCTCTCTCTCTCTCTCTCTCTGAACCAGTGCCTCTCCATAGCCTAAACTTCTTCCTTTTCTCCCATCCAACCATCCAGCTCTTCCCTTCCTCCCGTCACTCACATATACTCAACTTACCCCACTCACCCCACCTACCCAGTCCTCACCCCTCGGCCCCGGTCCACCCTCCAGCCGGCACCGTCCCTCCAGGCCTCTCCTCGTCGGTTTGCAAGGAGGTAATCAGCTGCACTTAATGACGTTTACGCATTCCACCTCAGTAATCCTTCGATGAACTACGATCTGATTAAATGCAATTAGTAATCTCTTTTTTTTAATATTCGGTTGTCACAGCAAATTGTACCCACTCGAAACGACCTCAGAGTTGCTTTTTTTTGTTTGTCTTTCTTTTTTTTCTTCTATCTTTTTTTTCCCCTTTACTTTA
>NC_059294.1:14650103-14672603 GCF_017591435.1 Portunus trituberculatus
GTGTGTGTGTGTGTGTGTGTGTGTGTGTGTCTATCCGTCTGTTGAGTGATCCATCCGTCTGTCTATGGGCGACGTCACCAAACGGCCATAAAGAGCGTCACAACTCGGTAATATTTTAAAGCTTCAGTGTGTCCATTCTGCTGCCATTCCACCTCTCCCTGACGCCTCGTGGTGAGTCACATTTCATGCCTCAAACTTCATACCAGTTGATCCCACGTGGTATGAAGCAGGAAAAAGAAAAGGGAAAAAAAGATTAAAAAAACCGTATATTTATTGGGCGAGTTCCTATTATGTATGGGCGGGTCTTCCTCCGGGTCACATTTGCATAGCGGTGCTCCGGATCGAGTATGGAAAAGATGACAGCCGACATACCGTATCTCATTTTCTTTTTGATGGGAGTACTTGACATGTTTCTTGCAGCCCAACCTTGTCTTAGCGAGTTACGATGATGGACGCCCAGTGAGGTGTTTGCAAGGCGGAGCATACGAGGAGGATTACAAAGGATCAACAAAGGTTTTACACACCAATACTTGTAGTCGTTGGCGTTCCTGCTGAGTCGTTTAAGTGTAAGTTACTCTAGAGATGATGCACTAGACTAAAAGAAGAAGGAGGAGTTTCAACAAGAGAAAGACCAGAACACTACAATGACCTTCACTCACCCAATACGTCGCTCACCCCTTCAGTACATACAATCTCCTCATTATGACTCCTCCCTGTGATGTCATCCCTCCCACAGCCAAGACTCACTCCCATAGCCACTACATCCCCAACACCCATTCACAGTCTCTTATTCTTAGCAAAACTCCCACTACGATCTCATCACAACCCAGTACGAATTTACATCTTCCAGACCGTTGTACAGGATAATCCATCTGAGGGCAGCTGCACGAATTGTAACGCCGTAGACCACCACGAGAAAACGAAGGGAGGGAGGGCATGAGAGGGAGGAAAGCCTCGTAAGAAATATGGGACCAGAATTTACATATTAAGTCTCTTTTGGGGGATGAGAAGGGGAGAAAGAGAGAGAGAGAGAGGGCGGAGACAAGGCTACAGGCGGTATGTATGTAGGTAGAGAGAGGGAGAGAGGTAGGGAGAGACATAGAAGGGAAGTAAGAAGGCGGGGAGAGTAATTGGACGTCTTTCTAACTTTAGTATTCAATGTGACAGACTTAATCCAAAACAACAACGAATATCAAAAGAGAGAGCGAGAGGACTGGTGGTGGTGACAAGCTTCAGATCTCGCTGGACTCGCCCATAATCCCGCAGCCCATTAACGCGACGCGAGGGAGTGAAATACAGCGACGCCACTCGTAACTCACCAACGTGAAGGTCGTGAGAGAAAGAAACGTGCCAGTGAACCCAACAGAACAAACACCAACAAATCAACTGCGCTCTTTTTTTTTTTTTCTCAACAATAACCCTCTGTGTGTTGGGGGGGAAGGGCGGATGGGAGGGGATGAAGTGGGTGGATGAAGGGAGGTCGTGGTTGTGGTAGTGCAAGGGAATTCTGGGAGGTTAACGGAAGGGGAAAAAGCATCATGGTAACACAGCAACACTATTCCCCAAACGCACTCGTACCCGCGTCAAGGAAACAGCAGTAGGAACAGGGGCGGAGCATTCAGAGGTGTAGGCTGTAAAGGCAGAAAGAGGAAGAAGGCAGGTAGATCCCCCTCCGTGATACAAGAAAGAGAGGGAGAGGGAGAAAGGTGGGGCGGGTGAGTAAAAGAAGAATGGAGGAAAGAGGGAGGGACATTAAGTATTCATAAGGTAATACTCTCCAGCGGTTCAACATGTGGATAGTTAACCAGGAGGTGTTGATGGTGGCCACTGCACGGAGAGAGAGAGAGAGAGAGAGAGAGAGAGAGAGAGAGAGAGAGAGAGAGAGAGAGAGAGAGAGAGAGAGAGAGTAATCGCGAGTGTAGGAAGACAGAGGAGACGGTGGAGACAAGAAAGCAAGATAAAAGAGCAAGAAAATGAATTCCCTGCAGACTCATTTGAATTATTGTGGAAGCAATGAAATAACAAACAGATGCAAATTGGAGGCAGTGAACGTGAAAAGATGGGTCAAGGAATACAACTCGTACATCCACACACACACACACACACACACACACACACACACACACACACACACACACACACACACACACACACACACCTACAGAAACAAATAAACCAGACAAGGTGAGATGAAAAGTATATCATAAAAGAGTGAAGGTAAAAGCCACAAAATCCACCATAGTAATATAAACACAAGTGGAACAACACTAGACCATTACTGCAACTCAACCAAACAACAAACACTCATGGAAGAAAAAACGAGAAAGGAATGGAAACGAAACACAAAATACCTGAAACTTCTGCAGAAAAATGAGAAAGCAAACAAGGAGAGAGAGAGAGAGAGAGAGAGAGAGAGAGAGAGAGAGAGAGAGAGAGAGAGAGAGAGAGAGAGAGAGAGAGAGAGATTAAATAACCTCCGCCTTTTGGGATGCTAGAGGCCACGATCCCATGATGACATCTCAATTAGATCCTGAACCCCCGATGCGACGCCCTTGAGGAGAAGACTGGACGGAGGCGGCGAGTTTGGCAGAAGGGAAGGGGAGGGTAGGAAGAGGAGAGGAAGAGGAGGGGAGGAAGAAGAGGGAAAGAGGATGACGGGGAATGAAAAGTTAGTTAGTGAAGGTACATTCATGAGGTGGGAAGGAGCTCTCTCTCTCTCTCTCTCTCTCTCTCTCTCTCTCGGATGTGATGGCAGTGAGAGTGCGTGCGTGCGTGTGGGCGAGTGTGCGAGGTCTGTGTAGTGAAATTAGCCTGAATTATTTAAGTAAACACACAGAAGTATTATATAACGAGGCGGCACACGAAATGCCTGTTATTATTACTATTTTTTTATGGTCGAGGACGAAGGGAGCGGAAAAGAGGACCAGAGAAAAAAAAAAAGAAGAGAACAAGAAAAATGGAATTGAAGAAGGAAGAAAAGTAATTATGAAAATGTGAATAAATGAATATGAGGGAAATTTTGATATACTGATTAAATAAAAGGAAAGGAATAGTAGAATGGGAGAGCAAGGAAAGTGTTACAACATTTCGTGACCTGAAGTAACTAACACCCATTGTGGCTCTAACCTACTTCCCTGTTCCTTTTTTGATCCAATGAACTTAAAACAAACAATTAACTTCACTTGGATTCCCGTGAGAATAAAAGAAACGAGAGAGCCGCTACACTATCAGAGAGAGAGAGAGAGAGAGAGAGAGAGAGAGAACCACCATACTGTAATAGGGAGAGGAGAAAGAGCTACCACATTTTCAGAGAGGAAAGAAAGGCACCAAATTGTCAAAGAAAGAGGAGAGAGAAAGACAGAACCACTCTATGATCCACCCTCTTCACCTCCACCACGACGAAATGTTTGATGAGGTGATAAGATAAATTTCCACACTACTTCCAGTCACGATGCTGATGTTAAGGGCAGGAGTGAGGGAGGCCGCGGCGAAAACAGGGGGACACCACGGGGATATGCAAATGAGGAAACCAAACAGTCCCGCCTCATAATTGGGAAGCTGATGGTGACGAAGATAAATTATGGGAACAGATTACTTACGAGAAGGAATGAAAGTAGGTAAGAGTGAGTGAGTGAGTGAGTGAGTGAGTGAGTGAGTGAGAGAAGCGAGTAAGAGAGGGAAGTGAGGAAGAAGTGATGGATTTTGATGTCAGATAGCAGTAATTAGTGTGCAGCAGGTGTTCTTAAGCCACATTATTAGGATATGTTGTTGTCTGTAAGACTCTGCAAAATACTGTATAGACTTGTAAGTTACGTAAGCTTTTTTTTCATTTTCACATACACACACACACACACACACACACACACACACACACACACACACACACACACACACACACACAAACATTTATTCTCCATTTTCATTGTATATAGTAATAAACAAAATTACCTGCACTACATAATGAGAGAGAGAGAGAGAGAGAGAGAGAGAGAGAGAGAGAGAGAGATATGAGGAGTAAAGATTCAAGGTGAAGGAGTAAATGACCTGATAAGAATTGAGATGCATGTCCGCTGAATCTCCTGATTGGGTTTACCTCGTCGCTAATTAGAGGGTCTTAGGTGAGGCTCCTAATGAAGTGCTGGGCTCAGGAGGGCGGCAGCGCATCTCGCCTAACAAGGATTCTATAAGACTTGTCATCACCGTGGTTAAGACGAAGACATACACACACACACACACACACACACACACACACACACACACACACACACACCACAGCACAGCACGTATTTCCTTTCAGAAGTTCAAATCCAATGCAGTTTGAATTCATCTACACGGACACTCTCCAGAAAGACTGTGATAGAAGCCAAGTGTCCCGTGCAGGTCAAGATGAGCCACAAGCTACTGGAGGGTGAAAATATAATCTTATCGGTCTCAATGAAAGACGATCATGCAGATACGCGAAACAATGGCCTCGATCCTGCTCTTTGGTAGAAGGACTTAAGCCCGCAAGGCCCACGTTCCCCGCTGCAGGCACGGGAGGGTCGACCTTGTGTGTGCATGTGCCGCCAGTGCCTCGCCCAGACACCAGACACACCCAGCAATAATTATTCATGAAGGCGGTTCTCCTGTCTTCTTAAATAGGGAGGAGGGGATGAGGTCTCCTGAGGGAAGGAAGGAGAGAGAGAGAGAGAGAGAGAGAGAGAGAGAGAGAGAGAGAGAGAGAGAGAGAGAGAGAGAGAGAGAGAGATGGAAAAACGAGAAGAGAATTAGGTATGACAGCCACACGAAACCGAGAAGGAAAATAACAAAGATAGATAGCCAAGCCCACCTTTCAAAACTACAAAAATACGGAGACCCTGCACGGAGCGATGGCCTGAGATAAAGCTGAGTATCTGCCATTTACGTACTGGTGTCGCAGAACGGAGGGAATGCATGCATGTAAATGTGTAAAGAAGGTGAAGGTTAAGGTTTGTCTTAGAAACTCACCGACTAAAAGGAGGAGAGACTGTGAAATATAAAAGATGGGAATTACTAAGTGCACCTTCAAGAGAGAGAGAGAGAGAGAGAGAGAGAGAGAGGAAGAGGTATAAGAAGGACGAAGAGGGTGTGAGGAGAAGCAATAAGAAGAGTGAAGTGTGTAATCTATGGCAGGACTTCCCTCTCCTGCACGCCATCGCTTCCACTTCACTTCATCCTTATCCACCCTCTCTCTCTCTCTTTACGGACACCCCCACAAGCCCGCTCAACACCCCCCAACACCCCAACACCCCAAGCCTTTCGTCCTCTATCACCCTCTCTTTTCCTTTCCCCTTCGCCCCTCCACCGACCCCTCACCACCCTCACCGCCCCCTCCGCCCATTGCCATCCGTAGAAATGTAAGGAGGATGTTTTAGGAGGATTGGACGAAGGACTTCCGACTTTCCGGCGATGTGTGGGGCTGCCCGCCGCTGCTGGGGAAACTTAGGGAGGGAAAAGAATGGAAAAGGAAGCCATTCTTTTCTCCCCATAAATTTACGAAATTAATCATGAACTACAGTGATGAGAGAGAGAGAGAGAGAGAGAGAGAGAGGGGGGGGGGGGATTCATTAGGTATTTTTGTTTTAATTTAGTAATTATAAAATCAGTGCATGTAAAGCAAGAGAGAGAGAGAGAGAGAGAGAGAGAGAGAGAGAGAGAGAGAGAGAGAGAGAGAGAGAGGAAAAACAGCAAACGTTGGGCAGCCTGGTGAATATTGCATGTCAGGATGCCTCGGAGCTTACGGGTTGTGATATGAGCTTAAAGGAGAAACGGGCAAAGGCATCAGGGAGCACTTGGGCCAGCTGAAGGGAGGGGAGTGTTGAGGGTGGAGGGGAAATGTGCAGTTCTAGTCAGCATATCATTATTCTTCAGTGTTTGTGCTCCCTCACGTGCTCGACCCACCTCCTACAGAATTCCAGTGTGTCTTGGAAGGAACGTGTGAGAATTTTTTTTTTTTTTTTTTTTTTTTTTTGGACGAAGTTTTTGAGACCATGCAGTTGATATGTTGTTGAAGAAAACGAGAAGTCACAAGTGGAGCAAATGATATTTTTTTTTTCTTTTTTTTTTTCATGATTGTATTTCTTTAGTTTTTTCTTCCTCGTATTTTTCTTTCCTGTTGTTGCTACTATTTTTTGCTTCTTTTTCTAGTCTCTCTCTTGACCTTTTGTCTCTTATTTATAGAACCCCGATTTCGTTGCGTCATATTTATCCTTCTCATCTTCTCTTAATGGCGCTCCTCGTTATCGTTCTCTTGTTGTCTTCTCCTTCCTCTTCCTCTTCTTTTTTATTCTTAGCCCTGTTTTGTTTTCCCGCCGCTGTGTCCTCTTCTTCACCAGGTATTGGAAAACGTGTTTGCTTCGCGTGTCGAGAGCTTCTGCAAATTGTTTCAGTTCCCTGCTTCATTTCAGTACAGTGTTTGTTCTCTTATTTCTCTCCTTTCGTTTTCTTTTATCTCCTTGTGTCCTTCATTGAGTGTGTGTGTGTGTGTGTGTGTGTGTGTGTGTGTGTGTGTGTGTGTGTGTGTGTGTGTGTGTGTCTGTCATTTCCGTCTCCAAACATTGTTATCTTATCTCCTTTCTTTTCACCTCATTTTTCTAGTTCTCCTTTTTCAAGTTTTTGTTACTTCTCTCTCTTTCTTGTCTATATCTTCTTTCCTCCTCCTCCTCCTTTTCTTCATTCTCCTTTTCCTCCTCCTCCTCCTCCTCCTCCTCCTCCTCCTCCTCCTCCTCCTCCTCCTCCTCCTGCTCCTCCTCCTTCTCCTTCCTTGACAGACTCATGGCTTGTTAGCGCTGAAGAGGCGGTGAATACTGCGTCACGAGTATTGAAAAATATGCCATTGTTTGTGTGGGCGTTACCGATGGGCGGTCACTCATGCCATACATTTAGGAAAGATAGGCAAGAAGACTTCAGATATTTCTTTCTCCTTCCTCTTTCCACCTCCTTTTCTTCATCATTATCCTTTTTTTTTTTTTTGCTGTCTCGTTTTTTTCCTTTCGTATTCTTATGTTTAGCTTCGTTGTATTTCTTTTCTTTGTATCAGTGAAGCAGCTAATAATCTTTCCTTCTATCATCTTTGCATAGTCTCATTCTAGATCGACAAGTTCTCTGACATATGTACTACCTAAGCACTTTATGTACCTTTGTTCATCCTTTTATTCATTCTTACTTTCCTCTCATCATCTTTCTCCTCTCCTCACTGCTTAGCTAGGCACTCTATCGGTATCTTAAGGTCAACAGTCACTTTCCATGAGCTTGGGGACAAGGATTTACAAATGAGGATTATATATATTGTGCGTGTGTGTGTGTGTGTGTGTGTGTGTGTGTGTGTGTGTGTGTGTGTGTGTGTGTGTTACTGGGATCATTGCTGTCTTGAATTTTGAAAAGTAATAATGTTCGTGCCAGCTTGTAGTCGTGGTGTCACTTAGCTCACTGCCTGAGGATGATTGTGCAAGGTAGCTGTAATGAGACTGAACTGCAGCACGGAGGGACGGACTGCAGTGAGGCGCCAGTGGAAATGATGGTGCAGCAACGGTGACATTGACAGTGATGACGATGATGGGGTAGCGGCGATGACAACGGTGACACTGGTGAACAAAACGAGGATGGAGGCGTCACGGGGATAATAATACGGAGTGTGACAGGTCGAGGGAGAAACTTGGCAGGGAGATGGCCGGTGTGTGGGGAACGGAGGGACGGGAGACGAAAGTGATGGTGCGAACAGGAAGATGAAGACGATAAGGGAAAGAGAAGAAAAGAACAGAAGAGAGAGCAGAGGGAGTAGAAAGAGAGGGGAGGAGAGAATAGGAAAACAGTGAAGTACGAAAATGAGGAAGAGAGGGAAGAGTACTGGGAGAAGTGATGTTCTTGGTCAAGGGAACATGAGATGAAGGAGAAAGAATCACGCAAGTTAATCGGAAATCTGCTATTAAGAGAGAGAGAAAAAAAAGATAGAAGTGTACGTGGTGGCGAGCAGCAAAATTCACCTACAAAAAAGTCTAACAACAACAACAATAACAATAACAACGAACCACAGGATAAAAAATAACGAGAAATATAGCAGAAAAAAAACATGAAATAACGTCAAACACATGATATGATTGAAGGAAAAGACAAGAGGACGGCGCCCACACCCCGAGGAAAAAAGCAGAGATGATATAAATGATTATGAAAGAAGAGGAGGGGGAGGGAGGAGGAGGAGGGATCGTGTGGTTGGTGATACGATAAGCCAACCTCAAACCCGCTTGTGAGATACATTTTTTTTTCTTTTTTCCCTCCCGCTGCGAGAAACCACAAGGAAGAGAAGGAGGAGGAAGAGGAAGAGAAGGAGGAGGAGGAGGAGGAGGAGGAGGAATGGAGAGTCATGAGATAGGAAGAGGAGAAGAGGAAGGGAAGGAAGAAGGAGATATAGGATGAAGCACAGAGAGGAGTGTGGTGTCTCCGTCCATCACATGAGAGGTCAGCTGAAGGTGAGGAGGAGGAGGAGGAGGAGGAGGAGGAGGAGGAGGAGGAGGAGGAGGAGGAGGAGGAGGAGGAGGAGGAGGAGGAGGAAGAAGAAGAAGAAAAAGCGGAGAAAAAGGAGCAAGAGGAGGTGAAATCATGAATTCATCGATATGTTCACTGGCATATAGACACACACACACACACACACACACACACACACACACACACACACACACACACACACACACACACACACACACACACACACACACACACACACACACACACACACACACACACACACACACACACACACACACACACACGATAACGGGGATGAGGAAGAGCAAATAGAGGTAAAGAGACTGACTAAACAGACAAGCTAGGGGCCACCTGGAGTGTCTGCCCCGCCCCATCCAACCCGACCCTATACTCAGTCCCATCCAGCCACGTCCGTCCCTGTCTCTCCCTCGCCTCTTGCCTCACTCTGCCCCATTCCGCCCCTTGAATAAGAGAAGACGCTCGGTTCTCGATATCTGAAGCTGTGGTCTGAAGGAGGAGGAGGAGGAGGAGGAGGAGGAGGAGGAGGAGGAGGAGGAGGAGGAGGAGGAGGAGGAGGAGGAGGAGGAGGAGGAGGAGAGATGAAAGGTAGGTGGAGAAAAAAGAAATATAGGAGAGAGTAAGGGAGAGTAAGGAAGAACTTGGAGGAGGAGGAAGAGGAAGAGGAAGAGGAGGAGGAGGAGGAGGAGGAGGAGGAGGAGGAGGAGGAGGAGGAGGAGGAGGAGGAGGATTTGGAGGAGGAGGACATGATAAGCAGACGAGGAATAAGATGCGGTTCTTTGATGTTCTCCGCTTCGTGAATTGTGTTTTGGAGTCTTAGTGGTAGTAGAAGAAGGAGTAGTAGTAGTAGTAGTAGTAGTAGTAGTAGTAGTAGTAGTAGTAGTAGTAGTAGTAGAAGCTGTAGTCGTTGTTCAGTAATAAAGTCGATCAATATATCTTTTTATGGATGGAGAAACACACAGAGAGAGAGAGAGAGAGAGAGAGAGAGAGAGAGAGAGAGAGAGAGAGAGAGAGAGAGAGAGAGAGTAACCATAGACCCCTCAATTACTCTATAAAGACTTGTTAACGATGACCAACCCCTTGCTGGCACCACTCGGCCAGACCTGCAGCTTATGATCATCGTGTTAGGCAACGTAAACACCAATAAAACCTAACCTACTACTGCTACTACTACTACTACTACTACTACTACTACTACTACTACTACTACTACTACCCTGTTGACCGTTCACTCCCATTACATCCTATCTCTTGCTCATATCTGCTACCTATCACCTCTTCTTCTTCTTCTTCTTCTTCTTCTTCTTCTTCTTCTTCTTCTTCTTCTTCTTCTTCTTCTTCTTCTTCTTCTTCTTCTTCTTCTTCTTCTTCTTCTTCTTCTTCTTCTTCTTCTTCTTCTTCTCCTCCTCCTCTTCATCCTTAGCCAATGCTGTCCACCTCACCTCAGCTCTACTCATTCCCTGCCTCTCCTACTCTCTCTCTCTCTCCCTGACCTTCCATCATTAGATTTACTCCCCTTCACCTCCTCATCCTGCTCTCTCTCTCTCTCTCTCTCTCTCTCTCTCTCTCTCTCTCTCTCTCTCTTCTTCTTCCTATTTTTGCTTCTCTCCTTCTATCCTGACTCTCTCCTCTCCATCTCAACAATTTGCTTAACATCCCCAGCTCTCCTTCCCTCTCACACACCGTCCTTCACCTCTCTCTCTCTATCTAGCTGAAGCCCCACTCACCCCCTCGCTCTCCTTTCCTTTTCCTCTCTCCTGCCTCCCTCTCTCCCTCTTTCCTAGCAACCTACTTCTTCTCCTCGCCCTTCCTCAAAGCCCCACCTCAAGAGTTTTCCACCTTATTGCTTCGCTTCGCTTCCACCTTCACCCTTCCCTTCCTCTCCCCCTCCTCACCTGTTTCTCCTTCCTTGATGTGAGAAGCGAACTACTACTACTACTACTCCTACTACTACTACTACTACTACTACTACTACTACTACTACTACTACTACTACTACTACTACTATTACTGCTGTTACTATTGCTACATGTCTTTCCTTCTTTTGAAAATCTGTCTTATTTTTCTTATTTGCTCCCCGTGATATATATATTCGTACCAGGAAAGTGTATGAAAGAGGGTGTATAAAGGTATTTGTGTGAAGTGTATATGCCTTGCCGTACGTGAATGAATGTTAGAACATCTTCCTCCGCCTCGTCTTCTTTATTACTTGTTCCTTTCCTCTTTTTTCTTTTGTTTCTTCCTCTTCCTCCTCCTCCTTTTCATTACCCATCATTTTTTTTCTCTCCTCCGCTCATTTTTTTTCTAGTCCATGTTTCCCCCTACCATCTTCCTTCCCTTACTTCTTCCTCAGTTCTTCCTACTCCTCTTTTTCTTCTTCTTCCTTCTTTGATTATGTTGAATGAGTGAGTGTGTCTGTCCTACTCCCTGCTGAATACTTACCTTCTCCACCTTCTCTTCCTCTTCTTCTTCCTCCTCCTCCTTCTCCTTCGTTTATGTTGAATGAGTGAGTGTGTGTCCTGCTCCTCCCAAAGTACTTAGCTCCTCCTCCTCCTCCTCCTCCTCCTCCTCCTCCTCCTCCTCCTGTTTTACCCTCACCATCTTATCTCCCTCCTCAGTGATGACATATCCTCAAACTCGGCCTTTGAGCGGCGGCGGAGGGGAAGGCGGCCAGTGGAGAGGGAGGCACGCGGAAGGACGCGAGCAAAGGGAATTTAAATGAAAATAGATTATGTTAAATATAGCGAAGCGGTTCACGGAAGAATAATGAATGTCAACAGATTAAAGGGCAGGCCATTATTTGCCCAAGATCAGTGACTGTAAGATGATGGTACTATGATGTTATGAATTGATGAAAAACAATGAAAAAATATATAGGAGAGAATATAGGGAAATGAACTAAGGTGATACAAAATCATGAATGAGTTGTAAAGAAACTAATCAAGAAATTTAAAGAAAGAATATAAGAGAAGGAAAGTAAGGCAACAAGGAATTGGCAGCAGGGAAACCGGCAAACTGGTAAACAAGAGAGAGAAAATTAACAAACGATTGGTTGAAAAAGAATGAATACGAAAGAACAAACACGACAAAAGGCAAAAGTGTATATATATATATATATATATATATATATATATATATATATATATATATATATATATATATATATATATATATATATATATATATATATATATATATATATATATATATATATATATATATATATATATATATATATCGTAGATGGCGTGTCTCCCAGCAGTGTTAATATCATACACACGTGTTGGTCTCGCTTTCCAGGAGCAATAGCAGCATATTAATAAAGGCTGAGGCTGCACCGGGCATAAACTGGGACGCACCACCACTCGGCGGGGCAAATATCTTGGTGTAATTACGTGCCTCATATTGCCCAGGAGAAGGCGGGGGAGCACGAGAACAGGGAGCAGGAGAACGATGAGGAGGAGGAGGAAGAGGAGGAGGAGGCAGGGAGCTCATTTTACCTTTACCAGACTTCTACAAAGCAGCACACCTGTTATGAGAGGAGAGGAATCGCCACTTACTGCATGAAAACATCCGAGGAGATTATGGTGTATGTGACGGAAGGGAAATGATGCCGGCTGTCAACATGCACTGGCCGCTATACAGGGACAGCCGGCTCAGGGAGGGTAGGAATACATTTCGTTATATCGTCGGAATGAAAGATAGGCAGACAGACAGGTAGATAGACAGACGGGCAGACAGATAGACAGACAGACAGGAGATGAAATACGTCAATCTCTTTCCAACGATTCTATCTTTAGGTGAAGGGATCCGTGAAGAGGCAGGGTTAAAAGGAACGTGCCGGGAGGAGGGAGAGGAGAGAAGCAGAATTGGAGAGGTGAACCAAAGAGGAGGAGGAGGAAGAAGAAGAAGAGGAGGAGGAGGAGGAGGAGGAGGAGGAGGAGGAGGAGGAGGAGGAGGAGGAAGAGGAGGAGGAGGAGGAGGATACTTCGATTAATCACTTTGGTCGAATTTCATTATTAACACCCCGAAGACGAGGAGACTCTCAGGGCGGGGCTTAGTAAATAGAGGGTGGGTGGGACGTGGGTCGCTGTGTGTAGGTAAGTCATGGGGCCACCTCTATATTGCATCGCCCTGGGCTACCTGGAGGATCGGGAGCGCGGTCTTGACGGCTGAATATTGCATCAAGACGAGAGGTAAAAAAGTCGACGGCGGTGTGGCAGTGGTGTGGGATCCGAGGGGTGTCTTCTGTAATCCTTAGGCCCGGGTCTGGTGCTCAAGGGTAGTACATGGAGGGGAAAAATGAGAAAGATGAGCGGAAGGGGATAACAGCAGCAAGGGTTAAGAAGGTAAGAGAGGAACTGAAAGATGGATATAACAGGAAAATATTAAGAGAATAGTGAAAGATGATGCAACAGAAGAAAAGGAAACAGGTGAAACTATTATGCTGATCCAATTTGTGGGCAAGTGCGAGTAAATTATGAGGAGGAAGAAGAGGAGGTGAGAAAAAAGACCAATGGAATGGTGGGAGAGGAGAACGCGCTGCTTGTATATTTAAGAGGCAAGAGTCTCGTGTGTGAGAAAGAATAAGTGAGATCCCATGACTGACTGGAGGTGACATTAGCAGCTGGCGAGACGAAGAGGACTGAAAGGATTGCAACAATGTGCCACTGGACGAGAGAGAGAGAGAGAGAGAGAGAGAGAGAGAGAGAGAGAGAGAGAGAGAGAGAGAGAGAGAGAGACCATTTCTGCCCAGATTATAATCGTGTCTGGAATCTATAAAGTCCTCAGAGGGAAGGAAAGCGCGGCAGAAATGGCTGGGAAGGATTAAAGGAGAAGACACGAGGGACAAAAAGGAAACAAGAGGAAAGAAAGAAGAGAGGAAGAACGAGGACTGCTTCTGCTGCTGTTGCTGCTAGGGAGAAAATGAAGGAGCGAAGCAGAAGCAAGGCAAGGAGGGGGAAGAAGGAGATATAAAGGAGAATGAGGAAAGTAAGTGAGTGGGAGTGATGAAAGGAGGAATGAAATAAGTGAGTCTGGGGAGAAAGGGAGACGTAGGAGAAAGTTGAGAGTTGAGGCAGGGCAGCAGGAAGCCCCAAGAAGACTGGTGCTGGGGAAATGGAGGAAGTGTGATGATGGTAATCTCTCGGAAAACGACTCCACACGAACAAGAAGAAGGAAGAAAAGGAAGCAGAGCAGGAGGAGACAATGATGATGGTAGTGATGATGATGATGATGATGGAGGTGGTGGTGGTGGTGGTGGTGGTGGTGATCATGATGATGATGATGGTGATTATAAAAGATTTATCCTATTGTAGGAAAACCTATCAGTAACAACACCATCACCATCATCACCACTAACACCTACTTTCAAATACAAAATAAATGAATAAATCCAAAAGCGAATAAACAAATAAATAGATAAACAACCCAAGAAAAAAACCAAGAAAATTAATCTCCACTAATCAGCATATAACCTCAAACGCCAGACAACCCACAGCAGCAGCAGCACCACCACCACCACCAACGTTCCTTGACGCAGACACTTGCTGCTCAAGAAACCTACGAACCGGAAACAGGCGCCTCTACCTCAGTACCTCCTCGCCTGCGTACGGCACGCTCCCAGCGGTCCTGCAGCTCCCCCCGCCACAACAAGGACCCCCTGCAGCCGCCGGACAACCACAGACGGGGATTTCACGCTCCAAGACGCCCCTCCCCCAGGCGGCCCTGCCTCGCGTGAGAAGAAGTGCTAAATACTTGGTTCCTGCAGCACTCGGGGCGTGAGCAGAGCCGCGGGGGACGAGTTCTTACGGAGCAGCAACATTACTCTCACAACGCCTCGCCCGCCGCCCACGTCTCTGCGCCAGTAGGAGGGCTCACGGAGAAGGAGGAAGAGGGAACGCTTCTCTTCTCTTCTCTCCTCCCTTTCTGAAGTTGAAAACGACAAGGACCGCAGATTGAACAGCGGAAGTTGAACTCACAAGTTTGCATGAAGCGGTCGGTGAAGCCCTCTGCCTGTTTTTTTTTTTCTTTCTCTCTCTCTCTCCCTCAGAGGAAGCCTTGCAGGACGGCATTGCTCGGCTTTTCCTCCCTCCTGGAGAAATGAGCAGTGCGAGAGAGGCTGTAGGGTGTCAAGGCAGGTGATGTTCTTCCATGGCTTATTATTATTATTATTATTATTATTATTATTATTATTATTATTATTATTATTATTATTAATTATTAAAGTGTGTTGCAATGAATACAGACCCGCAAAGATTAAGAGATAATGAAAACTTAATAGTGACAGACAAGCGTTAGGAAAAGCATGACGGAAGAGAGAGAGAGAGAGAGAGAGAGAGAGAGAGAGAGAGAGAGAGAGAGAGAGAGAGAGAGAGAGAGAGAGAGAGAGAGAGAGAGAGAGAGAGAGAGAGATGATAAATGTGAAATATATGTAATAGTAGTAGTAATAGCACCAGTAGTAGTAGTAGTAGTAGTAGTAGTAGTAGTATAGTAGTAATAGTAGTAGTAGTAGTAGTAGGAGGAGGAGGAGGAGGAGTAGGAGCGACAGTAGTAGTACTGCGTGACAGGAGTAGTGGCCTCGAGGGTCACTGATAAGGAATGACTGCCGAAGGGCTGGAGAGAGTGCCGGATCTTCCCTACAGAGGCACCGCAGGAGAGAGAGGCGCGGAAACCTTCAAAGGACCTTCCCTCCCTCACGCTAATTAGTGCACCTCCAGGGACCATTACTGGCTCATTACTTAACAATGGTCGGCTTTCTTACCGCCGCCTGACAGAATATTTATGCCCGGCGGTGAAGCTGATTCCCGCGCGGCAGTTGCTTTAAGTGAAACCCGTATATACATGTTCACAGGAAGCGTGAGGTCGGTGTGGGCAGCGATACCAACTAACGCGGGTTTGTTTTAGGCCGGCAAGTGGAAACTGTGTGTAAGGCTGAGTGTATAGAACCATATGGCATTAATGATCGAAGTAGTTGTGGTAATAGTAATAGTGGTAGTGGTAGTAGTAGTAGTAGTAGTAGTAGTAGTAGTAGTAGTAGTAGTAGTAGCAGCAGCAGCAGTAGTAGTAGTAGTAGTAGTAGTAGTAGTAGTAGTAGTAGTAGTAGTAGTATGTAATAACAAAAACAACGACGATGACGGCAAGAACGACGACGAAAAAAGCAACAGTATTAGCAATAATAATAATAATAATAATAATAATAATAATAATAATAATAATAATAATAAGAGGAAAAGCAAATGCTGATAATTATAATCGGAGGAGGATGACTAATGGATGTCGTAATAGAGGCAGGTGTTTCCGGATGAGACTAAAAAGAAAAAGAAAAAAAAAATGAGTCACGTGCCCTACACCTCAATGATGACACACACTCTCCCTTAAACTAACACACCCACACCCTCTACTTACATCCATTAATCACCCTACTCATCTCATCCTACATTACATCACATTTCTTGCAGTCTCACTTCCTCCTGAGCAACACCCTCGCCACCCACCACCCACCCTGCCACACTCCCCCCTTTTATCCTTCCTTTCCCTTACGCGTCTCATACAACCACCCCACTCCTCCCGTCTCCCCTTCCCCTCTCCCCTTTCCATTTTTCTACATTCCCTCCGGCAACTATTCCAAAGACTCGTAAATGCTCATTCAACCCACCGCAGGATCCAGTAGCCGCTTCCCTTGCCTCCTGTCATCCAGAAACAATCCACGAACTATCCACTAAGAGAAAGCCAGCCGCCCTACACGCCCCTCCATCCACTGCTGTGTTCTCTCCTCTTCCCGCCTGCTCCTCTCCCTCCCGCTCTCCCTTTCACCGTACAGAGGGAAAGTGGCAGATACCCGGAGAGAAGTATGCAATAAAGGTACTCGACTGGAAGGGGGGAACGGAAGGGTAAAAGGGATAGAGACGAGAAGGAAAGTGAGGAAGAGAGAGGAAGAGTAAAAGAGAAGTAGGAAGGGAGAAAGAGATGCAAAAAGAAGGAGCAAGAAAGAAAGGGGATTGGAGGTGGAAAAAAATGGTGTATAACGATGCAAAGATAGTGATTGACAAGTGTGGGAGGTGAAAAATGAGGATACATGGAAAAAAAAAAAAGTGTGTAGGGGGGAGGGTGGAGGAAGCAGACGGGAGGGAAAGAATGAAGAAATATAGCGTCGTTATGCCGTCTACAGCGTGGTGCTCTCTCTCTCTCTCTCTCTCTCTCTCTCTCTCTCTCTCTCTCTGCAGCGAAAACCTTACAATAAATAAAAGTAACACTAATCCTTGCAGCGCCACCTTTGTTCGGCGACACAAATGGCACACTTCCAGAGACGCACGGTAAGGATAATGCCCCGCCAAAAATTCCCTAAGTCACTGGTATAGCGCTCCATGCCGAGCCGCCCTCCGCCACCGCCACCTACGAGCATGCCCCTCCAACTCCCCCTCACGAGGATACCACCAGCAATAACCACCACACACCACCCACTTGCTCATACTGCCCACATCAACACTCACCCACCACAGACCTACTCATCACCACTTGTTCACACCGCCTACAGCAACACTCCACTCACCACCCACCTTTCACCACTACCCTCTCATCACCACCACCTGACCGCTGTACGTGCCCACTCACCCCGCCCTCTCAACCCCTTCTTCTTCGCTTCCTTCTTCTCTTCTTCCTCCTCCTCCTCCTCCTCCTCTTCATCCTCCTCCTCCTCTTCCTCCTCCTCTTTCGCTCAGGGTAACCGGATTTCCCTCGTGCTGTGGGAGGAGTTTCGTATATCTTACTTAATTTACTTAACGTTCTGCCGCTGATGGTCGGCTTCTGTTGGGATTACCGGGGCGTCGGGGCAGGAAGGCGCTGAGCCAAGACGACCTTAGAGGCGAGGTTACGTGTCCCTCCTGTGGCGACGCGACCTCTGGCAGCGGGGCGAGGCGGGAGGGTCCTGCGCTGGGGTGGAGGTTAGTGTGCAATTACCACCATCTCACGCCGGAGTTTGGAAGAGTGTGCGGGAATTTTGGTGTGCATGCCTGTGTGTGTGTGTGTGTGTGTGTGTGTGTGTGTGTGTGTGTGTGTGTGTGTGCCAGTGTACATTCCAGCAAGTTGAGCCAAACTCTCCTCCTGACTTGACTTTCTCACCTTCGAAAACGACTACAATAAAACGTTTCAAGCTTTAACTCCCTCTCCTCTTCTTGCATTTTCCCCTCTTCTCTGTCTGAATTTTTTGCTATTTCCCGTTCCTCTCTGAATCCAAGCCGGGCAGAGGCGCACTGAGGCTAGTAGTACATCTCACAACCATTCCAAAGGTAGAAAGAAACCAGGAAAATACTGAACACTGAAGACTGGGAGAATTTCACTGGCCGCTCGTGGCTGACCTGAGAGTCTTAACTTGACCTGTTATGAAACATGACCACTAAGACGCAGTTTAACTTAAAAAGACCATTAGAAAAGATAATTAATAGATACTTTCAGTTTTTTGGATGCAGAGTCTTTTAATCCCTTTAGTAAAATGACGTGTTTCCATATTCATACTGTTTGGTGATTTTATAAAGCTTCAGAAACTCATGTGGTGGATTAAAATAATGAAGTCAGGCCATTAATCATCTGACCTCCATAGACCCTTTCTAATGTCAATAAAATGGTCTAACTGTACACAAATCTCAAGATGAAAATGCGTCCCAGTATTGACAAAGCGATATATTTGAAGAAAGGGTACACTGAAATTGGAGATATATATACACTTCTCTGTAAAACGTATGTAGAAAGTAGGTTACAAGTGCAATGACCATGTTTACCCACCCACCCACCCATCCCCACACAGCCCCATTCTGCACATCAACACTGAAAAACAAAAAAAAGTTAGGATAAAAAATAACGTAACTAGAAATACAGCTAGCTCTCTCTCTCTCTCTCTCTCTCTCTCTCTCTCTCTCTCTCTCTCTCTCTCTCTCTCTCTCTCTCTCTCTCTCTCTCTCTCACACACACACATCTCAGTCCCCCACCTCTCCACAAGCAGTCCGTCCCACCTTCGCCATCCACCTCGTTATTAGGAACAAAGTACAAAGGCAACACTTGCTTGACAACGCATAACCTTTGGCCGAGGTGCAGGATTCGTGCCATATTTTATCTGCACCAAGGAGGTAAAAGGCCACTAAAGCCCGGCGCGTGGGACCTGTTACCCTGCACATTCTCGCGGGAGGAGGAGGCAAAATGTGGCTCTTTTCTGAAGGTTTTCTCCTGAAGGGCCTCCTCGTGCCTCGCCTCTCCTACGATATTCAACTCGCTGTTTCCTTGTTGAGCAGTTTTTCGAAATGGTTCACATCTTTTTTTCTGTGTGCTTTCTTACTTTTCGTTTGGTTTCTTTTTCATATCTCTCTCTCTCTCTCTCTCTCTCTCTCTCTCTCTCTCTCTCTCTCTCTCTCTCTCTCTCTCTGTGTGTGTGTGTGTGTGTGTGTGTGTGTGTGTGTGTGTTTGAGTGCTGGCTTCCTTAACGAGCATTTATTCATGAGAGCTTACATTATTTAACCTCCTGACCTTGTATTGTGCCTTGCGCTTATTATGATGCCAAACAAAACAATACACACACACACACACACACACACACACACACACACACACGCACATATCCCAAGGGCATTTTCCCTCTCACAAACTCGTGTATATATGTATGTATGTAAATATATTGTATTTTCTGTACATAGAAATGCAAATAAATAAATGAAAAGAATCTCTCTCTCTCTCTCTCTCTCTCTCTCTCTCTCTCTCTCTCTCTCTCTCTCTCTCTCTCTCTCTCAGTCGTAAAGGGAGAGAGGGAAGATATGCGATCATAAGTCTTCTTGATGCTAAATATTTCCCTACAGTCAGTCCTTCTCTCAGACCAACATGCTCCGCCGAATGTGTGTATAGGTAATGCCGCTTTGTTCCTCTTCCTTCTCCTTCCTCCTTCTCTCCTGACTCTCTCCCTTCCTCCCAAGTATGATTGTTTACATCCCTGCGTCCATATCCTCCCTTCGATCACCTGCTTCCATCAAATTACAACTCCCGTACCGCTGCTCACTTCCCGTCGCCGTACATTCCCACCACGGCAATCTTATATAATTAACGTACATTAGCGACGCCCCTTCAGCGGATACACTTTCACGCACACGTACTAATATTTCGTTAATTCTCAGTGATGTTCTTCCCGTCCGATACATACTGGGGAACATTAACTCGGTCCATATCTACTTGTCCATCTTTTCGACATGAGTGGTTCAGTACGGGTCGGTGGTTGTGAGAGTGAGAGGCACAAGGAGGAGGAGGATGTTACAAATATGGACAAAGCGGAGCGGAATGCTGTGCGATGAATGAGGAGGAATATGGATGAGGGAGATGATAAACTGCACACCCCAAAAGCAAACGAGGATTAGGTCAGCGCGGAAAGTGAGGCAAGGAAAGACGTGGATTAATCAGAGAGTTTGGTAAGAGAGACACTGGCAACGTGACTGACCCTGTTATTACTATGAGTGTTTGCCTAACTTATATACTGTTACTTTTACCATTACTATTGCTGCTGCTACTACCACGAGTAAGATGAATAAAAAAAAGTTATGATTTCAAACTATTTCACATCAATCACAGTTAAAATTCCCTCCTTCCCTCTCTTTCCTAGAACTCCTTCGATTCATCTTTCCCCTTCTTCGTTATCTCTTCTATTTCCTTTTTTCTCTCTCTCTCTCTCTCTCTCTCTCTCTCTCTCTCTCTCTCTCTCTCTCTCTCTCTCTCTCTCTCCCTTGTATTCCTTATATTGTTTGTTTGCATTTTACTTGCATCTATGATATTTGCTTTCCCTCCCTTCCTCTTCTTTTCCTTGTATGCTGTTTGTTTTATTTCTCTCATTTTTTTTACTATCAATTTCTTCTTTCCCATTCCTTTTTTTTCATCTTTATATTGTTTTGCCTTTATTTCGTTTACATTTTTGTCTTTTTGTTTACAATTCATATATTTTTTTGTCATGTTTGCTTTTGCACTGTTGCCCTTTCTTTTTTCTTCTCCCTTTTCTTGTTTCTCTCTTTCACCTTTATTTCTTTATTCCTGTCACACTCAAATTTATCCGCTTCAGTCTGTTATTCCTTCCCCTTCTTCCCTTCACTCTTTTCTCTCCCTTCTCTCCTCTATCTTCATCTTCCTTTTTCTTCTTGATCTCATTCGTCACTCGATTCCTCCTTCAATTATTCCTTTTCCTTCAGTTTCCGTTCTTACACCGACCTTTTCTTTTTTTTTTTCTTCATATGTTTTTCTTTCTCATATTTCTGTCTCCCTGTGTGTCTGTCGATATGTATTTCTTACTCCGAGTATCTTTCCTGCTTCTAATGCTTTCTTGCTCCTATTACTCCCCTTTATTACCATTTTGTCTTTTGTTCCTTTATTTCTTTTTCTTTGCTATTTTCTCTTACCCTTTCTCATTCCCATCTTAAGAACACCCTACCTTCCTTTCCTCTTTCTCTAACACAGTTCTTTCTTCTTCTTTTGCTCTCTTTCACATTCTCTTTCTCTCTTTCCCATTCTAGTCATCCTTTCCTCTTTCGACCTCTTGCCTCCCTCACTCGCTTTCTCTCCTTCAGCTTTCCTACAGGCACACTCTAAACCACGTCGCGTCCAGAGGTAAACGAAGATAAATAAAGAGGTTTGACCCGGAAGGAGACAGCGGTGGTAAGGAGACAAATAGACGCGGGATGACCTACGATATTTTCCGCGTCGCCCTGAACTCTAAACCTTGTCTTGTTTTACTCTGATATTTTCCCGAAGGAGTTTGTTGCGTAGTACTCTCTCTCTCTCTCTCTCTCTCTCTCTCTCTCTCTCTCTCTCTCTCTCTCTCTCTCTCTTTTTCATAGATGAGTTTGCATTTTTTTTAGTTATGTTTATTTTCTCTCCTCTCTGAATTAGTTATGTATGCAATTCGGTTTTATTTGGTTCTTTCAGAGGGTTACTGGGTCTGTCTTAACTCTCTCTCTCTCTCTCTCTCTCTCTCTCTCTCTCTCTCTCTCTCTCTCTCTCTCTCTCTCTCTCTCTCTCTCTCTCTCTCTCTCTCTCTCTCTCTCTCTCTCTCTCTCTCTCTCTCTCTCTCTCTCTCTCTCAGGCAGGTCCTACCATGTGCCTATTTAACTAAAAGCCCTTTCTACCTTCTTCTCTCTCTCCTCCTCTCCCTCTCTCTCTCCCTCCCTCCCTCCCTCCGCTGCTGCAGGCCAGGCAACACACTCTCACCCCCACCATATACACAACAATTTGGCTACTCCTCAAAATCCCAGCCGACAATTACTTTCCTTCACTCTCACCGTGCCCTCAGCTGCTCCAAAGTCCGCGCCGCCAATTAACTTTAAAGAGAATTGCAAGTAGCTATAGCTTTTCGGCGGCGGCGCGTGGGTGGGTGCCCTTGCCGAAGACGTAGAAGAAGCAAGCAATAAAGGAGGAGGAGGAGGAGGAGGAGAAAGGAGAGAGAGAGGGAGCTTGGGAGGGATTTTTGGGAGGGTAGGAAGGAAGGAAGGAGGAAAAGTTGTCGATGTTTTTGGAATGTAATATATCCCTGCTTGACGACAGTGTATGTGTGTGTTTACGGGGTTATTGAACATTCCTGCACGACGGATGCGGCTCTTGTTATATTATCCTGCCCTCCTTTCCTTCCTTCCTTCCTTCTTTTCTTCTCCCTTGTCTTATTCCTTTCCCACACACTCACCTTCTCCTTCCTTCCTTCCTGTTCTACTTGAGGTCTGCGTGCACGTGGCTCAAAGGAGAGAAAGCAACACTCATCTACTCATCCACTACCTCTCTTCCTCCTCCTCTTCCTCCTTCTCCTCCTCGTCTTTCTCCTCCGTCTACCACTCCAGACATCCTCCTGCCGCAGTGTGTGGACCTCCAGCACGTCCTTGACTCGTGCCTCGCAAAGCACTCCACCTCGCTGGCCAGGAGGTCGAGGAGGTGGAGGAGTACTGTGTGGAGAGAGAGAGAGAGAGAGAGAGAGAGAGA
>NC_059294.1:14682603-14752603 GCF_017591435.1 Portunus trituberculatus
CGAGCTCAGAGCTCATTATTTCCGATCTTCGGATAGCCTGAGACCAGGCACACACCACACACCGGGACAACAAGGTCATAACTCCTCGATTTACATCCCGTACCTACTCACTGCTAGGTGAACAGGGGCTACACGTGAAAGGAGGCACACCCAAATATCTCCACCCGGCCGGGGAATCGAACCTCGGTCCTCTGGCTTGTGAAGCCAGCGCTCTAACCACTGAGCTACCGGGCGCGTGATGTGTGTGTGTGTGTGTGTGTGTGTGTGTGTGAGCGTATTTTCGTAAAAGTAACACAATGCACCACACACACACACACACACACACACACACACACACACGCCCGGTAGCTCAGTGGTTAGACCGCTGGCTTCACAAGCCAGAGGACCGGGGTTTGATTCCCCGGCCGGATGGAGATATTTGGGTGTCTCCTTTAACGTGTAGCCCCTGTTCACCTAGCAGTGAGTAGGTACGGGATGTAAATCGAGGAGTTGTGACCTTGTTGTCCCGGTGTGTGGTGTGTGCCTGGTCTCAGGCCTATCCGAAGATCGGAAATAATGAGCTCTGAGCTCGTTTCGTAGGGTAACGTCTGGCTGTCTCGTCAGAGACTGCAACAGATCAAACAGTGAAACACACACGTCTAGACTATGCCTCCTGCGGATTTCTTGCATGGACGAGTCATGGCTTCTATTATAAGAGTTAGAATATTTCCCCCTCCTCCTCCTCCTCCTCCTCCTCCTCTTCCTCCTCCTCCTCCTCCTCCTCCTCCTCCTCCTCCTCCTCCTCCTTCTCCTCCTACTCCTCCTCCTCCTTGGGTCTTTGTTGAGTAAATGGTATTGTTCGTTATGCATATTTCTTGGCTGCTATCGCTTGTGTGTCCCGCGTACTCATCCGGTGCATAAAGGCTTCTATCTGATATCACACCTCGCCTTTCTTCTGTCACTGCGCGCCGCTTATCGCCCGCCCACCTCACACGGGCTATAATTAAAGGACTGAGGCTGGTTTTCTTGGTATTCGATTTCCTTTGTTTATTGTTCGTGGGATTTGATTTCCCTTTTGTTTATTGTTGAGATTGTTGCCACTTCTTTCTTGAGTGCTGCATGGTATCAATCTATTTTTTGCTTTTTGTTTCTCATCTAATTTTACTACGCTCTCTCTCTCTCTCTCTCTCTCTCTCTCTCTCTCTCTCTCTCTCTCTCTCTCTCTCTCTCTCTCTCTCTCTCTCTCGCTCTCTAATCGCCATCATTACTTCCAGATTTATTTAATGTTAGAGTGTATAATTCATTTCAATCCCGTTCGTCATTTCCTCCTCCTCTCCCTCCTTCCGTTTGTCCCTTCCTCCCTCCCTGACTCCCTGACTCCTCTCTATCTCCCTCCCTCCCTCCCTTTCTCCCTCATGTCGCTCTCCTCTCCTCGCATCTCCCCTCACCTGTCTCAACGTATGCCATTTTCATGTTTCCCTTCCCTTCCTTCCTTATCTCCCTCCCTCTCCCTTCCTCTCCTTTTCTCTCCCTTACTCTTACCATTGCAACATGTCTGCATTCACTAGTCCCTCTTCTCTCCTTATCACCCTCTTTCCCTCTTCTTTCCCATCTCTCTCTCTCTCTCTGTCTCCTATTTCTCCCTCCCTACCTCTTTCCATCTTTATGTTTTCCTCCTCCCTCTCCTCCTCCTCCTCCTCCTCCTCCTTCAGGAAGTATACAAGTACCCACCAGCTGTCGGAGTGACGTCACACCAGCTGTCTGTTGGGGAAGAGAAATCAAGGACAGTCTCGATCTGACTATTTTCTCGCATTGATAGTTGGGTTTATCTTATTTTTTCTCCTATAAGTGAGTAAATTACGGTGCAGTGCTGGTGCGAAGTTATTGGATTACTTGTACGTATTTGGTCTCTCTCTCTCTCTCTCTCTCTCTCTCTCTCTCTCTCTCTCTCTCTCTCTCTGTTCGTGTTTTTGTAGCCTGCATTTAATGATCGACAGGGTGGTTAGTTATAGCAAGAGTGATGATGATAGTTGAAGATATAGTTTCTCTCTCTCTCTCTCTCTCTCTCTCTCTCTCTCTCTCTCTCTCTCTCTCTCTCTCAAAAGGGTAATAGCACGGCCTCCAGGACCGAGAAGATTGGAAAGAGCGAGAAACTAGAGAGAGAGAGAGAGAGAGAGAGAGAGAGAGAGAGAGAGAGAGAGAGAGAGAGAGAGAGAGAGAGAGAAAGTGGTATAAGAAACAACAGTAAGTAGAGGAATAACAAAAAAAATTGGAAAAAAGAGACAAGAAAAAAGAGAAAGAGAAAAGAGATTGATAACTATTTAAGAAACAACACTAAAGAAATCAATAAAAAAATTAAGAAGATTAAAAAAAGAAAAAATAAGGGAAGACGGCGGAGCGGGGAGACCACGTGTATATAAGGAGCAGTGCAAGGAAGGGATGCACGAGAAGGAATATGTATCTCGAGCAGTCTCCAAGTTGTGGGACGTGGACGATAAAGGGTAATGGATCGTAATGTGGTGGCGGTGCGCTTATGTGAGGTTACGACGCTAGTGATCACAGTGGAAGAGGACGACGAGGAGGAGGAGGGGAAGGAATAGGAGCAACAGCGGGAGGAGGAAGAGGAGGAGGTCATAAGGAGATACGGGAGTATAGGAGGAAATAACGAGTAAGGAAGGAGGAAAAAGAGGAGTAGGAGGAGGAAGGTGAGGCGAAAGAGAGACAGGGGGAGTGTGAGGAGGAAGGCAAAAGAGGATGTGATAAATTCGTCAGACGGAAGAAAGTGTAGGAGACAGGAAAAGGCGCTTTGAGTTGGTAATGTGGGATTGAGGGGCGATGGATACTAGAGAGAGAGAGAGAGAGAGAGAGTGTGTGTGTGTGTGTGTGTGTGTGTGTGTGTGTGTGTGTGTGCTTTGGGACGTGCTACCAAGTCAAAGCGTGTGAAAGTAGTGGGTTGAGAAAAAAAAATCTAAAAATTCACACCAACGGCTTCCATGAATTTAGACTCCTTCAAGCGGGAAATATACATTTGATCTCAGCATTTTCGTCGTTATTTCTGCAAGTGTGTATACATTCCTGGTGCGTACGTCCTTTTTGCAATACACTTTTCCCTCTTTCCGTATGCGCCAATGTACCTCCTCCCTTTCTCTTTTCTCTCTTCCTCCCTTTCATCGTGTTTTCTCTCTCCCTTCCTCATCATTCTTGCCTTTCTCGTATTTTTTGCCTTTCTTCCTTCCACTTATTTTTTTATGCCCTCTTATCACCAGCCACATGCCACGAAATCCCTTATCTAAGTTATGATTCTTCCTCCTCTTCCTCCACGTGATCGTCTTACTCTCACTCTCTCTCTCTCTCTCTCTCTCTCTCTCTCTCTCTCTCTCTCTCTCTCTACTTCTCCCGTCTATCTTATTTCGTCAGCAGTGCTTCCTTCTTCCATTTCCTCTCGTTTTCGTTCTCCTGCCTCTCCTCTCATCCAATTCTCGCTCCTTCTCTTCATTTGGTATTCATTCCTCGTCTACCTTCTTTTCTTCCTTCGCACGGGATCCATTTTTCTTCCTCCTCACTTCTGTTCCGGTCTTCCTCCTCACTGCCCTCTTTCTCTCTTTCCTGCAAGCTTTCCTCTCATTCTTAGCCATCCTTTCTTACTCACTTGCCGCCCTCCCATGGGATTCTAACTGGTGGTGACTCGCCCTCCCACCAGCCACGCACGCAGCCTATTGCTCAGATCCCATGCTTCGGTGAGGGACTCCAATCGCTCTTCACTAACGCCTGTGCCTTCTCCTCTCCCCTCTGTCACTGTTTTTCTGGCCGAGTTTCATGGTTTTCCTCTCATTTCTCATCGTCTGCTTCTCCTCGCTCGCTCTTCTCCTAAACTTGTCTCCTCACTTCCTTCCACTCGTGTTTTTCGACTTACTTTTCATCATGTTTTTTTTTCTCTTAATTTCTTCTTCTCCTCCGCTCTTCCTTTAAACATATCTCCTCCTCCTCCTCCTCCTCCTCCTCTCCTCCGCTTCTTCTTCTTCCTTCACATCTTCCTGCATTCTCTTTTTATGCTCTTTTTCTTTCCCTCGCATCTCTCTTCTTCCTTCACCACCACCCCCTCCTCCTCCTCCTCCTCCTCCTCCTCCTCCTCCTCCTCCTCCTCCTCCTCCTCCTCCTCCTCCTCCTGCTCTGTGGTGACGAGAATTTCACAGTTTAAGCCCAGCATTACCTAGTCCGTTATTCAATGCATTATTCACTCTTACCTTCCTCCTTCCTCCCTCTTTCCTTCCTTTCTTCCTCTCTTGTTCCTCTAGCATTTATCATCCCTCCCTCCCCTCCTCTCTCTTTTTTTTCTCTCTCCCTCCTCTTTCTCTGTCCTGCCCCCCATCGTGTTCTGGGTCTCGCCAAATTACACAGCCAGTGTCTCTAAGGGTAGGACCAGATGACTCGCCGTGACCAACCATGGGAACCCAGTCATTTTATTTCTATAGCAGCAACAAGAACAACAACACAGAAGATAACAATAATGACAATTACATGTACTTTGGCATTGAATCAGGATAGAAACTTGTATAATACAGCTCTTATTTTCATCTCTCTCTCTCTCTCTCTCTCTCTCTCTCTCTCTCTCTCTGCTGGACATACGGAATGGATACATGAAAGGGAGAAAAAAGGCAGAGGAGGCGGGGAGACGCTAAAGAATTAAACCAAGTGGAAAGCGGAGAGAAGTGGGCAGGGAGGAGCGGCGACTGAGTTAGAAAGCGAGAGGAGAAAAAGAAAGAAGGGTGACTGCAAAGAGAGAGAGAGAGAGAGAGAGAGAGAGAGAGAGAGAGAGAGAGAGAGAGAGAGAGAGAGAGAGAGAGAGAGAGAGGGTATGATAAACGGAGTCAGCTGGTGGATGCTTATTGACAGGTGGACAAGGATGCGAGGGAGACTGACAGGTGAGTGGAAGGGATCGTGCAGGATGGAGGGGACGAAAAAAAAAAAGGAAAAGAAGCAACTTAAGAGACACGGAGATGAGAAAAACAACACTCCTACACTTCCCGCGGTTAGTAGGACGAAAACATGAAGAGGAAGAGGAAGAAGAGAAGAGGCCGAGGGAAGGAGAGACAGGGAGAGGGAGAGGGAGAGGGAGAGGCGTGTCTGGGAATGACTGGCCGGAGATATATATGTGTAGGTGATTAGAAATATAATTGACGCGCTGGGAAGTGACTGCATAAAACATCGCTGGAGCTGCACAGTTCAACATTTACTGGCCTTCCTTTGCATACACACTCGCCGTAAAAGGAGCCACGCGATGATTGGTTACAGAAGAAACTACATGCAACAAAGTCAACGCTGATTGGCTGGCAAATACCAAGTAGTGCCGCTGAATGGGTGGCTGGAGGAAAAGTATTATTGCACAGGTAGAAAGGGTTGAATTCCTGTCCGGCCAGGTAAATTTACTACACTCCGGCTGAGGAACCTTGTTAGTTAGTGGTTCCTTTCTGATACTGCTGAACGAATTGCATCAGGAAAGGTATGACAGTGAAGAATTTGAAGGATACAGCTGTGTGTGTGTGTGTGTGTGTGTGTGTGTGTGTGTGTGTGTAGCCAGGGGGTTAAAGGTGACTCCAGGGCGTTTGTGCTGATTAGTGAGCCACTTTGAAAACCGTAAGCATCTTCGCTCGACCGCAGCACATCAAGATAAATTATACAGAGCGTCCATGTTAGCGTTCACGATACCATCTAGACGGCCGCGATAGCTACTGGGTACGAGTTATCTCTTCTTCTCTCCCTTTCCTTTATGTACTGCTTCATTCTCTCTCTCTCTCTCTCTCTCTCTCTCTCTCTCTCTCTCTCTCTCTCTCTCTCTCTCTCTCTCAAAGGCTTCTTCTATCTAGCCTACTTTTCTCTGTCTGTCATCCCTTTTTTCCCCTCCGACAAAACTGAAGAAAATTGAAAAGCCGTCGCAAAGGAAGATAGAGCGAGCCACCATGAAGAGGAAGGAGAGATATGACGAGAGAGAGAGAGAGAGAGAGAGAGAGAGAGAGAGAGAGAGAGAGAGAGAGAGAGAGAGAGAGAGAGAGAGAGAGAGAGAGAGAGAGAGAGAGAGAGAGAGAGATTTGTGAAAAAATACAGCGCACACACTCGATGGCGCACACACACACACACACACACACACACACACACACATTGCAGTGTTTTATGAGTGTGATCTCCCACCGTGACTACCGTTTATGGGGTGAATTTATGGTGTCTGACGCTCGTGTACTCCCCTCCCCCCCTCATCCCACCCCTCATCACATTACCCTCTCACGCTGCCCCATCACACCCCTCGCCCCATGCGCACCCTATAGTCTCTCCCTCTCCTCTCTAGACCTCGCGTTCCTTTCGTCCCATCTGAATCTCTCCCTCTCATCCCTGTCTTCCCCCAGTCTTCACACATTTTTTTTCATCCTTCCATCCCTCTCATCCAGCAGTTAGCACTCTATGACGCACGCTTGCCCAGCTCGGTATTCACCCTCACTTCTATCGCCGCCTCCTCCTCCTCCTCCTCCTCCTCCTCTCTCAACCCTCGCTCACTATTAATTGAATAAAGTTTCAATGTCTGCAGTGCGAAATGATGCCCAAAGTGACATTTGGTAAATAAAACGTGTTATGAAATCATGTTAATAAGATTGATTCCATTAACTGATATTGGTTTTGCGGCATTATGATGAAGTAGAACAGGTCGTAAACACTGCCCTCTGGCGAGCTTTGCAGATTAGAATGTTTGTGATGTACTGAGCAGCTTTAGGGAGAAGAGATATATACAGATATACTCTAACTGTAAGTGTACATGATTTACATGAGTACAAGTGTACATGAAGTGTACATGATGTGGTAATAGTGACATAATAGTAAATAGTAAAACGATGAAATTAAGAATTCAAATATGAACAAGAATGATAATGATAAGAATGTTACTATAGCAGCAACAACAACAACAACTACAACGTATAAAAAATATATAGTATTAGTAGTGGTAGTGGTATAGTAACAGCAGTAGTAGCAGCAGCAGTAGCAACAGCATCATGCAAAACAGTAAACTATGATATAATAACAACAACAACAACAACAACAACAACAATCAATCAATCACCAACAAGGACACGCCACACAAGCACCCCAAAGCGGCTGTCATGACGCGCTAACACGTAGATTTACTGGAAGCCTTGAAAACATTACTGCTGACGAGGCGAGAGTGTGAAACCCGTACGTGTGTCAGGAATGTATTGGGCGCACCACCACCACCACCACGACACCCATGACGGAGTGCAAAAGATATCCCTGGTGATGTACTGCCCTTCATCAAACGACCCTAAATTGGTAAGCTGCCACCCACACTAAAGCCTGCCACTCCCAAAGCCAGCCTGCTCCCTCCCACGCCTCTCTCTGCAGTGCGTGGTGGCATGAGGTGTACAGGACTTTAGAGTAGTAAGAACGTTCACTATTTTCAAGCGTCGACCACTGGGAACGAGTACAACCATCCCAACCATCACTGCCACTGCTATCTCCGCCACGCTCTCTCCACACTCACTCACCCTCACACCGCCAGCCATCACCGCCCGCTATCCTCAGATTGAAAGAGGCTGGGACCGAACGCCTTCTTTGCCTTATCTCTGTTACGGAATAATTCACACATCTCATATTTCTTCGCTATTGACATGTACATACTATCTCTCTCTCTCTCTCTCTCTCTCTCTCTCTCTCTCTCTCTCTCTCTGGTCATGAATGTTCACAATGTAGTGTTTGTTAATTTATGTTCCTAATGTTTTTTTTTTTTTCTTATTTTGTTGCAGGTGCGTATGTGGACGATGGATGGCGGCTGTGTGGATAAGTTACCGTTGTTCACTTTGTATGATATAGTGCATGACTCTCTCTCTCTCTCTCTCTCTCTCTCTCTCTCTCTCTCTCTCTCTCTCTCTCTCTCTCTCTCTCTCTCTCTCTCTCACACACACACACACACGCTGCAGTTAGCCACCACACCCACATACCAACACACACCCAGACATACTCATAAATAATCCCCCTACCCACTCTCCCCTCCCCCACAAAACACACACAAACTAACCCACCCACATCCACCCACGTACCGACAACTTGACACTCTCTCCTCGTAAAGAGACTAATAGAACGGTTTCCATCTGTTCCCCACAAACACCAATAAAGCAGCGCCTCGGATTCACACACGAGAATCAGCAGCGAATGAGAGAGCACGGAGGAAGCACAAGCACTGAAAGCAAGTGAAGACATCTTACTTACCACTGCTTGTGAGAGAGAGAGAGAGAGAGAGAGAGAGAGAGAGAGAGAGAGAGAGAGAGAGAGAGAGAGAGAAGGCTGCTGTAGGTGTGGTAGAGTGACACATAAATATCGTGGTGAGCCAAATAAAGGTTTTTAGTGGTCTGTCCTAACACACAAGCCCCCGAACCTTACCACTGGACCGGCATTGCCACGGGCCTCACCTGGGCGGGGCTCACCTGGGGAGGGCGGTCACCCAGGGAAGATAGGGGAGGTGTGAAGGAGAGAATCTGAGGAGGGAATGTGAAGGAGGTAGATTGCGATAACAACTTCACAGGTAACTTTACTTTCTCTAATCAGCTGAAGTGGAGCCGTGGTAGAAGGCAGGTGTTTATAGTGGATAAAAAGAGATCTGATGTGATTGTGTGTGTGTGTGTGTGTGTGTGTGTGTGTGTGTGTGTGTGTGTGTGTGTGTGTGTGTGTGAGTGTTGGGTAAGTGTGATGAGTAAAAATGGATAAGCTTTTGTATGTCATCACTATCTAATTCATCTTCCTTGCTAGATATTTCGTACACTTGACATTCAGGCAAGTTCACAATTTAGAGACGCACGACTTGATCAGCGACATCTCAAGCAGAAAAGGACGTGAACTTTACACACGTCGCTAACTTTTGGAAGAGTCGCTTTGGCGGTGATGGTTTACGGACAGTAAGTACATACCGCGAACTATAATGACCCAAGTCTTCGTGAAAACTTTGTCGGTGTTATTGACAGCATTACTGTTAAAACAACTGCAAATAGAAACTACAACAACAACAACAACTACTACTACTACTACTACTACTACTAGTACTACTACTACTACTACTACTGCTACATTTGTTTCTGCTGTTACTACTACAACTACTTACTCCTACTATTACACATATAATAATGAGAATAACAAGATCTATTATTAATTGGTTCAAGGTACAGAAGGGCGGGGCACACACACACACACACACACACACACACAACTAATTGTCTGTCTCACTCTGGTGTCTCTCTCTCCTGTGTCGTCTGATTGCATTCTCACATTGCCATTATCACATTCTCTCTCTCTCTCTCTCTCTCTCTCTCTCTCTCTCTCTCTCTCTCTCTCTCTCGGTAATATATTTCTTACTACCCTTATCAATCACACATAATCACGTCGTAATATATTTTTTTGTCTCTCTTTGTGATTACAATTTATCATGTTTATTGGTCTTTTGTCTTGGTACTTCTCTTCCTGCGCCTTTTGTTTCTTTCTTTTTTTTTCCTGTGATGTTCCCGTTAGTCTTACGATCGTTTTCCTTTCTCTCTTCATTGTGATCTGCCGAGCTCTTAATATCGGTTATCCATTTTAGTTGTATTCTTTATTTCTCTCTCTCTCTCTCTCTCTCTCTCTCTCTCTCTCTCTCTCTCTCTCTACTTAAGCATTTATCTTTCCTTCCTATCCTCTTCCTCTTACCGTCCCTTTATCTTTTCCTCCTCGCCCATCATCACGCACCGTCCACTTATCATCCCCCTGTTTTCCCTCACGTCCCTTCACTACATATCATGTTTATCATTCGTGAATTGTTTATGTCTTCCTTCCTTCCTTCCTTCCCTTCTTTCTTCCTTCGTTCCTTCCTCCCAATCTTCCTTCAGTATGTGGTTAGAGTTAAGAGCTTTTTTTGTTCCTTCTTTACCTCGTGTTTAGTTTTACATTTTGTTCTCTAGTTTGTATTTTAAGTTTAAAGTTTTTGTCTTATTCTGTTTTGTGTTTCGTCAGTATAAATCTAGAAATGGGTGATTTTTTTATATTTTCCTTATATACTTTAATATTTGAATCTATTTTCTTTCCCATTCATTTTTCTTCCTCTCTTTTACCTTGTCTATTCTAATTTCACTATTCTACTTGCTCTTTTTCTTATTATATCACTCTCCCTCACTCTTTCTACCTTGTTTCTTCGCCTGTTTCTACTTTTCTTCTCACTGTTATTTGCTTTTAATTCCCTTTCAATACCCTGTCACCCATCCCCCTTAGTCGGTGTCCTAATTTACCATTTCATCTCATCCCCGGCAACCATTTTTCTATCTCTTCTAATTCCCAGTTCATAAGTCCTCATACCTAACCAGTGCTACCATTTATCAACCATTACCAAACTATCTATACCCTATTTCCCAAAGCAATCCACTTAGACTATTCGAAAGGTGTATACTTCGCTTCATTCCCAATCTTGACCAGCTATATCCTTTCCCACACCTTAATAATTCCAATCTCCCCCCCCATGCTGAATGAAATCCTCTACCAAAAGGATTAAACTCTATATGCAGCGTTCAAATTTGTCCTGGAATGGATACCAGCGTGATGGAGTGAGCTGTGGTATTTTAGAGGAGATGAACGGCAGGTGAGCTAGAGATGAATGCCTCAGAGCTACGGGGAAAATACGCAGCCCTATTTCTTTTTCCATCAGACATTCTTATTCTCTTTTTTCTGTGGTATACGGGGAGAAAGCCACGTAGCTACCTATGATGAGATTTATGCTGATGTAAGCGACAGGTCTTGGGTTATTACGGTTATCAATCTCCTATACGTTTTCATCTTTCCCTTGTGCGATGGGACTTCTTTGCATTTTTATACTCTACCGCTGGACCGACGCTGGGTGATGGGGTGCAAGGTATACGGGAGCGGGAGGTAGGAAAGTATAGGTGCAGGCTAATATACGACTATACAAACAGCTGTTGCTTAGGTTGCCTCATGCCGTATGCGTCTCGGGGATGCATCAGTAATCGAAGTGACTGCTTATTATGGAGATCTTGAGTATTTCCTAGCGCTACTGAGGTTAGTCTTTTTTTTCTCTAGTCGAGTATGCCGCTGCCTCCACCACCAGTACCACCACCGCCACTACCATCAACACCACTACTATTGCTAAACTTATTTTCTAAAGGTCGCCATTATCATACCGTGCCATCACTTTGACTAAGAAAATGAGAGAGAGAGAGAGAGAGAGAGAGAGAGAGAGAGAGAGAGAGAGAGAGAGGGCGAACTCCATTCCTCACGCATAAACATAAAGTATAAGGAGCAACATAAACGAGTACGAACCATCAGCCACATAACTGTTTACAAAGCTACGCGCTACAAACCACCACCACCACCACCACCACCATTTACCATAACCACTGCACTACATAAGCACTCACCGCCACCACCGCCACCGCAGTGACCCTCAAACAACACCGCCAATAACTATCATTACAGCAACCACCACTACTTCCACTAATACAAACCATATGGAACAAGTCAGAAACCCGCCCACACCACTTGCCAACCCTCCTGATTCTCGACGCCAGGCCATCACACCTCCTGGGGCTCCTCGCTGCTTGCCAAGTGCCATTCCTTGTAGCCGTAGCATTAACACGTCTCCTTATTATCACACATCGCTAAAGCCGCCTTACGGACCTCATAATCTCCCATCTCCAGCATCCTCGGCATCCCCAGGCGTCCTCAGCCCAGCACCCTGACCTCACGCCATTCGTCTGTCCCTCATCCCCTTCTTAAACTCCGACCTACCCTAAGCCGCAGCCACGAGATGTTATATGAGTACTATAATGTTCCTCTGGGTCCTTCCTTCCTCTCCTTTCTCTTATCTATAAAGTTTTCTTTCTTTTTCTTCATCTTTTCCTTATGTGTCTTTTTGCTTCGTTTTTCTACTAACTTCTTTGTTTTTTTTTTTAGCGCCCATCTGCTGTTGTTCGTTTCTGTTATACTCTCATTTATTTCTCCACATTTCCTCTCACTCTCCATCATTCTTCTCCTCCTCCTCCTCCTCCTCCTCTCCTCCTCCTCCTCCTCCTCCTCCTCTTCTCCTCCTCCTCCTCCTCCTCCTCCTCCTCCTCCTCCTCCTCCTCCTTCTCCTCCTTCTACTCCTTCTACTCCATCTTTCTACAACAGTGGCTTATGAGACGGAAAAAAAACCTGACAGTAAAACTTAAGTGATGGGCATACCACATGAAGGCGCGACGAGGCGGTGTGGGGACGCCAAGCTGGGTCAGTCCCCTCAAGCAGACAGCAATCCAGCTTCGAGAGTGATAGCAAGCGGCCGATGGCGTGTCTGGCCAGTCCATAATGTCTGCAGAGAGCAAAACCTTGTAGCCATCCGTCAGCCTCGGTCAGCGGCAAAGGAGGAGGAGGAAGAGGAGGAGGAAGCGTCAGTGTATTCAGGCTCGTTATCTCTTCCCCGAGGCAGAGCGCGGCGCGAGGCAAACACAATCTGTCAGTCAGCTGTGTCTGTCAAACCAGCTGTCCGGCGGCACGCAGCTCCTCAAGCTTGTGCAACTAGGAAGACGAAGGGTTATCCATCACCCCCTTCCTTCCTCCTCTCCCTCCCTCCCTCCTGGTCCCCGACACACATTCCTATTCTGGTGGATGCGATTTTTTCCTTCCTCTTATGAGGGAACAAAAGTATAATGGATAGTCTAACTCGCCTGGGACGCGGTTCTCGGAGCGAGGGGTCAGGCACCGTCACACCTGCAATCCAAAAGAGAGGCTAGCTTGATGGCTTGCTAATTACTACAGGCAGGTAATAATCACGCAGCTGAATCAGAGACTATTATACTGCTGGCTTGGCTATTTACTCGCACCGCTAAGAAGCACATTGGGAATAAACACCGGACTTGACACAGGGAGAGAGAGAGAGAGAGAGAGAGAGAGAGAGAGAGAGAGAGAGAGAGAGAGAGAGAGAGAGAGAGAGAGAGAATACTGAACACCCTCATCACCACCAGGCTGAGTGAAAGTAAGTAACCCAGAGATTGCAAATATAAGACCACTCCATACGTACTTACATAGGTGCTCTCTTAGGTGCCCATCCTTGTGGCCACGTCCCAAAGCCCAGAGCCGCCTTCCCCTAGAGCCATGATGTATAAAATATGTCCCTTGATTACCTCTTACGTCCCTAATTTACCTCAAGTTCTCTCTCCTCGCTCCCTAATCCTCACATCTCTCGTGGCGTTAGAGATCTATGGCACCCGACCAACCGACCAACTTGCATTTTTCTCCATAACCTGTCTTACTCTCTCTCTCTCTCTCTCTCTCTCTCTCTCTCGTGCAGGTGACGGGAAAATTAGTTATCTATACGTTTTCTCTCGCGTCGTCTCTCACTATATACCACGCTATTAATCTTGAACTCAACGGTGACCAGAGTTAACGGCGCTGCTTCACCCTCACCCCTAATCCGCCCGTAACCCACTCCCTAACCCTCACCCTTACCCGTCCCTCCCGTCACCCATGAGCGAGCCAACAAAGGTCCGCGGTCTAGTCCTTCGTCAGAGTCCAGTACTGATGCAGCTTAGTGATTTACACCTTCTGCTTCCCAAGTCAGCGATAAGATCATAGGATACTTGCTGTTTGTGTTGTGTTTAGTTTTTCTGAGTCTGTTTATTAGTTGTTTTTTTTTTTGTAACTTTTTGTTTAGGTGTTTTATTTTCGTGTCTTTCTAATTTTGTGTCAGTTCATCAGTTTATCTATTTATCTGTTATCTTGTGTATGTGTTTCTTAGTCTAGTTTTTTTTTTTTTTGTTAGTTTGGCTGTTTGTGTGTGTCTGGCTTGTTAGTTGGCTGTCTATTTATCTCTATATTTTTCTATCTATTGATTTTTTCTAGCTGTGAGTTGTTGTTCTGTGTATCTATCTATCTAACAATCTATCTATCTTTCTATCTATCTACCTTTTGTATGTATCAATCTATCTACCAACATCAATACTTAGTTTTTCATCTATGTAACTATGTATTTGTCCATCCACCTACTATCTATATCATTCATCTGTTCATTTAGTTGTTGATTGATATGTCTATTAATTATGTGCAGTATACACCGTGATATTATTCCTACCGTTTCGTATGAATAATAATATGATATTTATCGCATATATTAATCCGCACCATTGGATACGCTGTTAATTAATCTATGCATGTGTTACGTTACGTCAGTTGCAATAATTCACGACTAATCTATACTGCGCGAGTATTTTTTTTTTCTAGTTAACCTTCGAAATATTGCAAAACAAAACAATAATAGAAGAGAGAGAGAGAGAGAGAGAGAGAGAGAGAGAGAGAGAGAGAGAGAGAGAGAGAGAGAGAGAGAGAGAGAGAGAGAGAGAGAGAGAGAGAGAGACTGCCTAAGGGTTCTCGGTTCGCGCTACTCTCCCACGGCTCATCTTTGAAACCATAACACCAATTTATGATGCTGGGAAACACCTCTAGCTGCCGTCACGACACCACCACCACCACTGCTACCACGCCAGTCATGCACCGGCTTGACACTTCCGTACTACTACACCATACCACTACTAAACAACCACTTAGCCACCAAAACTCCACATTATACTACTTCTGCTCTACGAAGCCTCCATGTTCTTGTCATTTCTACCATGCCATAACACTGCCTCGTATTCTCAAACACTTCTCTGCTTCACTACTTCCATTATTTTTAAAAAGATTTATTTAAACTTAAACGAGTTTTTAAATGTGTTTTTGCGTTTGTAGAGGCAGATTAACATGATTTATACATTATTAACTGGAGAACCACTCTTGAAAACACGGCTAATCGTCTCTGTGGCTTTTGAAAATAGTAATAGTGGGGGGAGCCAAGTGTTTCAGAATACAGACCATAGCACCACCACACCGTATCACACATCCACCATTTCCACCACCACAATACTGCCACCCAACACCACCACCTCTTCACTGTCACCACCTTGCCACATCACCACCTTAACAAGTACACCATCTGTACTATAAAACATCCCCACCACTACACACTAAGAATTCCTCAGCCTCACTATCATTACCATCTACACAATCACTCCTCGTGTTACTGAGCCAATATCTCCACAACGAGCACAATCCGCATCGTCATCACCATCATCCGCCACCACCAACACCATCAACAACAACATCAACAAGTTCAGAACCTGATTAATACGTTTGGAGAACCCTCTGGCAGCCTCGTTAAATGAATCTGGTCTTAGTGACGAGGATACCAGCGAGTCTAAGGCGCCGCAGGGTAGATAAGCTCAGCCCCTTCACCACTGACCCGCCTCCTTCTCCCCTTACTGCTTTCGCCTCACTCCCTCACTGATTGGCCTGGTGTTGCTGGGATGGGGGCACATAAGGGCATCATGTGGGTTGCTGCACCGCCACACACACACACACACACACACACACACACACACACACACACACACACTGCTATGTTGAAAAGATGCTGAAATTACCTTTTTACCTGTGAAAGGGAATTGAACAGCATCATGTCAAGTGAATTACCTTGATTTTTCTACAAGGATAATGTTATGCGCTTGTCTTCTCTTTCTCTTAACTAGTAAAAGACACGTCATTAAGCTGTGATAGTAACTCCGCGTAATTCCACCACACAAAAAGTAAAGGAGAGAGGAAACTGCTCATCAAATCAGTGTTATAACGAGGAGGTGGCATGACAGTGTGGCGGGAGTTCCCAGGTCGTAAAGAGAAAGAGAAGGAAGCTGTTGTCTCAAGGTCCCGCTGCTCTCCTTTCTATCGCCGTGTACCAAATGACGCAACAAAAGCGGGACTCTTAACCAGCTATTCAGGCACTCATATTCAAGCACCGATTACAAGGGGCGACAATGACGCTACAAATGGAGGCTGAGGATATGCTCAGTATTCTTAAACATCTCGAGGTCTCATCCTGACTGCTTTTAAGAGCCTGTGATAAAAGTTAATGGAGTTTTCAAGGTTGCTTTCATGAGCTTAATAGTAGTTTAATAAGGATTCTCCACCACTTATAAGGAAACGTCCATGAACATTCGAATAGGCCTTTGAAAACAGTCGTGAGAAAAATTTAAAGCATGTGAATGTTTAGAAATACGAGTCTACGAAGAAACGATCTATAATCTTTAGAGGAACGTGTCAGCTCAGTACAACAACAAATAATGAAGAATGGAATGTAAGACTACGAGAAATAGCCTATGGAAGTAACAAGGACAAAGAGGAGAGTGGAGACCAAATGTTTGAGTGGCAAAGTAGATTGAGTGACCACTTGGCACTGTACGTCACATGACAAACATGACGTGACATGACAAATTTGTTAAAAAATAAGATAAAAAGTAGAAGGTAATGAAGAGGTAAGTGTTGACTAGATGTAAGAGAGAGAGAGAGAGAGAGAGAGAGAGAGAGAGAGAGAGAGAGAGAGAGTGAGTAACATGAGGGAACGGAGAGCTGGGAGGGAGGCGTAATACGAGGGGACAGGGACAAGGAGGGATTGAGGGGACACAAGGGATGGTGGGATGGTGTGAGGAACGTGACGCGGAATGTTGTGGGTCTCAACAGCAACATGACTCCACCGCACCAAGAAAATAATCAGGCGGGGGCGGCAGAAGGTAAATATTTATGGCGGTCGCTGGCCATAATTTGTAGAGATTAAAGGTAAACAGTTTACATCTTCCTCTCCTTCTGTCTTCCTCTCTTCTCTACTTGCCATTCTCCCTTCTTCGTTCTCCTCTCCTCCCTTCATACTCTTTACTGTTTCATTTTGAATGAGAGAGAGAGAGAGAGAGAGAGAGAGAGAGAGAGAGAGAGAGAGAGAGAGAGAGAGAGAGAATCCTTCAGACTAATTAACTGAGACGTCCTCCTCGTCACCCCTTCGCACAACATTGGCATTTTTAACACTGTTTTTTCTTGTCTCTTTTTTTTCGACGCGCGACGGGTGAAATGTTAGCAGGTGTTATCTGGCAGGGTGGCGGTGTCGCGCTTTCCTGGCCGCAGCTGGAGGATGCAGAGAGAGAGAGAGAGAGAGAGAGAGAGAGAGATGAGGTGGTGGATATGTGGAGTAATCTTCGCATGTTTGGGGAGATTCCACACACACAGTTTTATCAGATAAGGTGGAATCAAAAGCTTCTCGTCTCATCATCTCCCCTCCTCTGACTAACTGTCTTCAGTCTCTTTCTCACCGCCGAAATGTTGCATCTCTTTCTATCTTTTATTGCAATTTTCATGCTAATTGCTCTACTGATCTTGCTAACTGCATGCCTCTCCTCCTCCTGCTGCCTCGCTGCACAATGCATTCTTATTCCTCTCATCCATATTCTGTCCAACTCCCTAATGCAAGAGTTACCCAGTATTCTCAATCATTCATGCCTTTCTCTGTTAAACTCTGGAACTCCCTGCCTGTCTCTGAATTCGATCTTCCTACGACTTGACTTCTTTTAAGAGGGAGGTCTCAAGACATTTGTCCCTGAATTTTGGATAACTCACTTGACTTTAAGGGAACTGGCAAGCCAGTGGGTCATTTTGTTTCCATATTTTGTTACCCTTAGTCAGTTATCCTTCCTGCATAAAAAGAATATGAGTTGGTTTCTGTATGAAGAAAGAGGAAATATATAGAAAAGGTGTTGCATTTATTCAATTCACAATTAATGAGTAAGCAAAGAAAATGGAGTATAAAGAATGAGTAACACGTGTATTTTCATTTAACTTTACCACGCAACTCCACACACCACCGCACACCACCACCTACCTGCTTGGCCTCTGAGTTGAGTAGAGTACGGAAAAGTCCCTCACCCTGGGACACAGCCGACTGAGACACCTGATTACGAAAGTTAGCATTCTGCAGTTTTACTCAAGTGCTCGTTAATCAAGATGAGTGGTCAGGCTCGATAAGCGGTAACCTTGAGCTCAGTGCAGCACCGAGGCTTAACTGGGAGGCAGTGGTGTCATGGATAAAGATGGTGAGCGTGGGATCGGGCAGACGTCCACGCGTAGGTTCGAATCCCACCACGTGCCACTTTGACACTTTGCCATTTGTCGAATGGTTTAAAGTCACCTACATGAGACGCCGGTTCTAGGTGGTTACACCAAAGATGCGCTTGGGTGGTGATATGGGCCCTAATATTGGTACCACTATAAATAAAATTGCCTGCATCACTAATAGGTTGAAGCTAAACAGCACTTCCCATACTCTTAAAGTATACCTACAGGCGCTATAGGCCATACCATTAAAAAAAATAATATTAATGGCAACACCGGAAGCCACGTGTTAAATTCACCTACAGTAGCATTTTGTAATGTCACGTTCCTGGAGATCATGTTACCTCGGAGTGCCAGTATGAGCCACACGAGCACCAAAGGATGAGTTAGTGCCACTCTGAAAAGTGAGGCAAGTTGAAACCAGCGAGCAGATCCGTCGTGAGGGGAAGGCAAACAGTCATAAACACACCGAAACATCGCCCCTTAAACTCGAGCCGCCAAATTGCGTCCTCTCATTACCAACTACAAAAGTTTAGCTCAATTTGTGAGTGCCTTTAATGCCGTCCTTCAGGATTTGCTTTCACGATTACAACTACTGAGCTCTTTGAAGTGCTCTCCATTCCCGGGGGGCAGCGGCGCAGTGCATCAGCCGCCACGCTTCGGGAAGGGAGCTGGCGTCTCTCACGGCCTTCTGACGGCAGGAAAATCATTATTGTTGCTGTCGAGTATTTGAGGAATGTCCCCCACGCAGCGTCCTGGACTGGAGGGGGAAAATTCAAGTCTCTGTTAACTTCGCCTCGTCCCCTGCATTCTTCAAATACTCCAAAAACTGCACAGATTTATTGCCCTCCTGCAGGTAGATTCTCCGAGGGGCGAGAAGTCTCCTCGCTATCCATCTTTCCATCTGGTGATTCCTTTCGTCCTTCCCTCTGTTCAGCACCCTCCCCCATTTTTTCTCTCCCCGTTCTTAAATTTTCCCTGTGTAAGTGAATTCCTGTTCCTCTTTCCTCTTCTGCGTGTCACGAATTTTCTTCATTACTTTCAGATCTTGGTTCTTCTTTTTCCTCCAAAGACACATTCCTGTAGTAAATTTTGCGTTCCTCCCTTCACTGCTAAGGCAAACGTCTATTCACTGCTTTCCTCCTCCCTTGCCATCCTTCTCATCTTTAAGTAATCTCCTTATAAATCAGTAAATTTTACATTTTTTCTTTTTCGGGGAACCTATTTTTCTCTTCTGTTGGTCTTCGCTGACGATTTTTCTTCCCATACTTTGCCCTCTAGCAATCAATCGACCTTACATTTTGCCCCCCTACGGCGCCTCTACACTCCCTTTCCAATTGGTCTTTCCTCCTTTAGGCATTTTAATATCCATAGTTGTCTTCGCATTTACAGACAATACACTCATCATTCCTTTGTTTGTTTAAATCACTACTGGAATCGTGATTAATTCCTGAGGATATTAATTTAAAAGGAGATGAACACACGTGCAGACATTTGTGAGTTTATATTCTATTGACAAACTTGTTAACCGATAGTGGTGTAGTAAGGCAGAAAAAATCAATACACTCACCGCTCAGCAAGGGTCAACACTGTTACGAGGCTGAGGTGGTGATTGGAAAACCAGCTGCTCTCCTGTCTTGGTGAGTGGCTGGGCAACGAGGCATACGCGGCATGTTTGGGTTCCATCACGCCTGGTCGCCGCCCGCACCACGGCATTGTAGGAACAGCGGCGAGGGAGGAGCGGCGGGAAAAGGATGAGGTAGGATGAGGAATGAAAAGACGGAATGGGAACAAAGGTGAGCAGACAGGACAGGAACACGGAGCCCAGATGTAAACACTTGACTGAGCGGAGTGACAGGCGATGTAGCACGAAATCTCTGTGAAGAGGCAGCTGGTGCCCTGTGAACGCCAAACATGGTCGCAGCATGGGAGGCTGGTCTGCAGGGGTAGTGGTAATCACCTGTTCCAACACGGTAACAACCATTAAGGGCCTTGACAGCAGGTAACTTAGGCTGCGTCAATCCATTTGCTCGACCGTGTTAATTAGTTGCAGGAAAGAGAATCTCGGGAAAGGTAGGGTGAGGTAGAATTATGAGAATCCTGTTAGGGGCTAGAGGGCTGGTAAGGATGTAGTAAAGAGCTGGAAAGGGGCTAGGAAGAGTGTGACTAGGAACCGAAGGCAGTTGGTGACTGTAAGAGTAGTAGGGACGTTACCTGGGCAGCGAGCGTGTTGTCTTTGATGCTTTACGTGATAACGCTGTGCTGCTTAATTACCTTACAAGCGTTCAGCTGATAAGGAGGTGGCAAGGAGGCGTGTTTGTGTGCGCGCGCTTTGTTACTCTGGCTGTGTGTGTGGTTAGCCGTCCAAGGCTTTGCCTTATTAAGCAGAAGCACACATACGAAGACATTGTTGTCCCATTCAAGGGGCTCAGTAAGTCGTAGCTATACACTACTGCAGCTTGGGTTCTCCCTATTCTCACCGCCAGACGGAGAGAAGGACAGACGTACACACGGAAGAGCAAAAAGGGTAGGAAGTAAAACTACGTTGCCTTCACTTAAACCTCATTCCGGCGCGTTATGGCTATCGTAAAGCCACATGTGTATGGGTAACAAGAAAACACGCTTCGCTACACGACGCGTATCCCGTGAGTATCGTATAAGGTGCCTTGATGACGTCTTCGCTCCCTCCCCTTTACTACTCCTTGCCTTGTACTTGTTAGTTAAAGAGTCGCCGCCTTGCATACTACAGGGATGGACGCGCCTCCTCTATGATTGTCGGCCACTGCATGACTGACGAGCCGAGGGTCCTGAATAAATAATAATCATGGGCCCATTAATTATTTCTCCTTCACTCTTTCTTTCTCCCCATCAGTGAGCACGCGAGCCGCAGGTAATGTCGGGGCGGAACAAGGGCGGGGTGATGGGCTAAAGGGTAAAGGGAGGGGCTGGCACAAGGGCAGTGGGGCAGGATAAGGGTGAGGATATGAATCGAGAAAAGGGAGGACGTAGGCGGGGTTGTGAAGAGTGTGAGGGCGGGGCAGGCCAGCGAGGAAGGATAAGGGTGAAACAGAGAAAGAGGAGGAGTAGGAGGAGGAGGAGGAGGAAGTAGAAGGGGGGCTCAAACACGCTTTAAACACTGTAGCATTATGGTTCGCTTTTCACAGGTTAATATTCCGGTTGATGACCAGGTATTAGCGGCCGTCCACTGCACTGGCGGGTAGGGCGGGGCTTGGGGAGGGCGTGGGACGAGGCGAGCACCACCACCATCTCACCGATAGGGGTCAAAGAAAGAGAAGAGAGAGAGACAAGGAAAGGAAATAAATAATAAACACATCATATTTACAGTGTGGTGTACCCTTCTGTATGCGATCCACTATTTTTTCCGCCATTTGTAATCTCTGCCTCATAATTCTTTCCACTGAGATTTTTTTTTTTTATTTTACATGATCTTACACTATTTCATATTTTGTGTATCATAAAATTTTTGAAGTCATTGTTTATTTCACTTGATAGCGTGTTCATCCTCATTTTTACCTCCTACTATTAAATTCTCAGTAAAACAATGTACTGAAGAGGAATTATTAACCCCCTCAGTACCATGCATGACGCGTTTCCATATTTATTCTGATCATTTTTTGGTGATTTTATACATCGTCAAAAACTTATGTTGAGGATTAGAATAGTGAAGACTGTGACCATTAATATTCTGAACTCCATAGATCTTTCTTAATGTCAATCAAATAATATAATCGTACACAAATCTCAAGGTAAAAATGTGTCCCAGTATTGAAAGGGTTAATACTCTCCACCATCCACTTACTTCTATTTTCGCTCACTTTTTCTTATCGTTCATATTTCAGTGTGCATATGTCCCTCCTCCTCCTCCTTCTCCTCTTCCTTCTCCTCTTCCTTCTCCTCCTCCTCCTCCTCCTCCTCCTCCTCCTCCTCCTCCTCCTCCTCCTCCTCCTATTCCTCTTCCTCCTCTTCCCTTTCCTTCTCCTCCTCCTCCCTATGCTCACGTCCCTCGAGAGTGGAACAAATAAGGAACACACTGAGCACCCCAACATGCCACTTTCATGCCTCTTATTTGTCTATTCTCTTTTTGCCAAGCCTTTTGTTTCCTTTATTTGTTTGCTCTCCGTCTACATTCACGTCATTCGTTTCATTCATCATCTATTGTCCGCGGTACATTTGTTTACCACTACATACGTTGCTAGCTTTTACTGTATTCCTTCAGCGTTGTTGTATGTCAGTCATTGTATGTAGGAAAGGACAAAAGGACGCAGGTAAAAATAAATGACTCAAAAGTATAAGTATTATGAACTTTTTTGTGTTAGTTAATTTTAAGTTTATGCATCAAAAAAAAAAAAGAAAAAAGGGAAATTAAAGGGCGTCAAATTCATATATTACAAACCACATCAATATAATTAGGTGCTATATCACTTGCGTACGTGCCATGTCCGTACTCTGCAACGGCGCCATATCGTGATTACTGTTAATAGAAAGTTACAGTGGCTTCCAGGGAGTGGGTGGGGCGGTACATACTTCCAGGCTTCAGGGCAAAGATAAACAAGGTTCCTGCATCATTAATGAGGAAAAATATCCTGCTCACCGAACTAATTACCCCCGTGGCCTTTGAGAATAGCTAACAAAAACTCACACCATTTCAGAATAAAGTCTGGAATCATCCCCATTAGTGCGCATACGTGGCGAGGCAAGCAGCGCCCACACACGAGGCCAATGTACTGAACGGTTCAACCACAGGCTCCAGAAAGCGTGTTGTTCAAGTGCCTGGTGGTGGTGGTGGTGGTGGTGGTAGTGGGTGGTAGGGGTGAGGGCAGTCTTAACGCATACCTCTCTGATTACAGGTGTCGGGCAGGTTTTTACCTTCACTGAGTCACTCTCGGAGCCTTAATAGAGAGTTTTTCCTTCATAATATTAACGCGCCTGGTCTTGTCTGGCTCATGCATGTATGTATGAACGATGTGGAAGGGAAATTATCGCGCCCCGTGGCAGGCACTACATGATTGCTTTGTGCTTTTTGCATTCCTCGTGTTCTTTCTATATTCATTCTCTCTCTCTCTCTCTCTCTCTCTCTCTCTCTCTCTCTCTCTCTCTCTCTCTCTCTCTCTCTCTCTCTCTCTCTCTCTCTCTCTCTCTCTCTCTCTCTCTCTCTCTCTCTCTCTCTCTCTCTCTCTCTCTCTCAATCAAACAAACTAATATTTCTTCCTATACAACAATATTTGTTAATTCATATCTTCCTCCTATTACTTCTATTCTTTCCCATAATCTTCATACACACACACACACACACACACACACTCACTCTCTCTCTCTCTCTCTCTCTCTCTCTCTCTCTCTCTCTCTCTCTCTCTCTCTCTCTCTCTCTCAGTCGTTCGCGGGTGATTGCTTGCAAAGATACGACCGTCATCCGTTCCAGCAAATCATGTACTAGTTGGAGTTAAGAGACAGCCGCGCACACTCCATCTGGCGGCCACGATCTGTCCTCCTCACTCCTCCACTTCTCCACTCCCTTTCCTCCTCTTCCACTTCCCCCTCAGACACTTATATGTAAGAAAAAAAAAACAGAAACGTTGGCAGAATTAAGCGTTCAAATTTGGCAGCCTCAGTGTCTCCTTAATTACTCCTCCAGCCGTCGCTAGGTGGCAGGATGATAGCTTTGTTTTGATACGGAAGATGGGCTGAGGGAATGAGGAGAAAGAGATGGATGGGAAACACTAGATGAAATGGAAATCAGCCAGAAAGAAAATGTAGGATAGAGGCACTTAGCGAGACGAGAGGAAGAGATAAGAGGACATGCACGTTGAGGAAATGCGGCAGGAGGAAGAAGAACGAGGGAGGGAGACGCATGCACACGGAAACTGAATAAATATGGGAGAGTCTGAGTTTCCTGGAAATATATAAAGCTTCTGAGGAATGAACATTATTCGTGAGTGTGTTATTAAGAGAAAGACAACAAAACAAGGTGATTATCATGGATTCTTTCAAGGTTTCAGGAAGTAATACATCAGAAGTGAAGTCGTGTGAGGATTAGACGAGTGGATTGAGACAGGGATGGTGTGATGATAAAACAGGCAAGGGAAGGGAGATGAACGAAGGGAGGAGGTAATAATGTGTAAGTACAGAACACGCACACTCACACACTCACACACACACACTTACACACACACACACACACACACACACACACACACACACACACACACACACACACACACACACACACACACACACAGAAGAATAAATAAATAAATAATGATAAATAGAAAGGTTGCAAATACCCATAATTAAGCTGGACGCATTAAAAGGTTAAAATAAATCTGCTATGACTGGCGCTTCACAAAATATTTGAAAAGTTTGCGAATCTCCATAATGGTAAATGACGGAAACTTCAGTGTGGATACACCTTTATAATGATGGGGAAAGTGCACCTCATTAACCCTTAACAGAATCACAGAAGCGTGTCAGTCAGCCATATAAACGGGATGAGCCTGAAGCACGTCACACTCAGTCACACTCAGCCCGTCACACACAACCAGTCACACCAAGCCCGTCACATTCCCCGTCATAGTGCCAATCACAGAAGCTCGCGTCACACATGTATACTTTCAGTTGTGTTTTATTTCATTCCTCACTTACACAGCCGTTATCTAGCCCTCTCGGACTCTTATCTTCCCTTATCATTGTCTCATTATGGATCATCACATTAAATTTGCAGTCCACGCATCACATGATCTATCATAACACGTATATTCAATTAAGTCTCATTTGTTCCACCTCTCTGTCACAAAGCGCGTTTTACCTTGCCTGTCATCGTCACACATATTCAGATCACAATAGCATCAGTCATAAGCCTTATTATCACCCATTTCAAGCCATAATGACGATTGCACCGATCTATCACTAATCTAAAACAAAACTAATTAAATACATACTCCATATCGTTAAACATCCCAAAATACACCACCCAAACAATAAATAAATACACAGAAAAAATTGTATTATCCGCACAGCTCACAGTCACCGGCGCAAACATACTCACACTGATACACACACTCAGCAAACACAGGAATTAAAAGGAGTCGCCTGCACCGCGCGGACCCAATAAGAGCAAGGCACTATTGTTTTGCTGCGAGGCACGCTTTGGGGAGGGACGCCCTAGGTCACTTCCAGCTGAGTCGGTAACAATGAGTCTTGGGCGAGCCACAATGCCGCTGACCAGCACAAGCCAGAGAATAGGGCAGGAAGTGAGCTGCTGTATAGCCACCAGCTAGCACCGGGGAAACCATAGGTAGGTGGACTGTAATTTGTAGGTAGCGGCGTGCTTTTGTGTGTGTGTTTGTGGTGTGTACGAGGGAAGCAGGATGGAGGGGGCAATGATGGGAAGAGGAGGAGAACCCGTAACACATTGAAATAACTGCCTTGTATCTACTTCTGTAATAAAGAAATTCTCTCTCTCTCTCTCTCTCTCTCTCTCTCTCTCTCTCTCTCTCTCTCTCTCTCTCTCTCTCTCTCTCTCTCTCTCTCTCTCTCTCTCTCTCAGCTTCCAAGACAAGAAGCATCTATAGGCTATTCATCAGCATCTATAGGCTATTCATCACTGACAGCATTCCGGAGATCAACGCCTGCTCCCTATTACACGCTTATATATATCTGGCTGCCTCATTCACCTGACGTAGTGCGTGTGACAAGACTGGCTCAGGAGGCAGGGACCAATTAGGCAGCCGTTATGGAGTGTCACCTGGCGAGCACACCTGCACGCACTTCCCCTCCATGACCTCCTCCTGTGATCACCTCCTGTCGTGGTATTCGCTGCTGACTAGACAATGCACACACACACACACACACACACACACACACACACACACACACACACACACACACACACACACACACACACACACACTCATCTGTTTGTTCTTCCTTCACTCTAGCATCCCCCCCCACGTCCTTCCTGTCTCTCTCACTCCTACACACACACACACACACACACACACACACACACACACACACACACACACACACACACCTGTTCTCTTTCCATCTCTATCCAAACCTGTAGAGACATCACTACACACCTGCATCTAAATAAAGGTTGATTCTAGCGTAGGTAGAACCCTGTTGTTATCTAATTATCTAATTGTCCTTTTCTTTCTCTCCCCAGGTAAGCGCACGTGTGGAGGAAGTGTAGGATGGAGAGGAGGAAGCGACGCAAGGTAAGGTTTGTGCTGTGCTGGTGGTGCTGGTGGTGGTGGTAGGAATGGCGGAGTATCGATGAGTTGAGGGAGGGAGTGACTGGCGACGGGTTGGCGACCCCTTTTGTTGTGGTGGTCATCTGATGTTGTTTTGATGCAAGTGGCGTGTTGTGCAGCCAGCCTATGTGTGTGTGTGTGTGTGTGTGTGTGTGTGTGTGGGCGGGGAGGTATTCAGATGGACGACGCAGCGGCAGAACTAACAAGCGTGTGGTGAAAACGAGGAGCGGCGGTGGCATGAACGAATTGGTCCCTGTAAAGGAAGAATAGACAAACGGCGGGCATGAGCGAAAACTTGTAAAAAATGATAAATAAAATGAAGTCTGAAGGAAAAGTTCACAGATACAGAAGAACAGTTGTAGGCGATAGAAAGCCTCGTCTTTGTTCACCTTGATGTAAATTTATTTTGACTGCTTGAACAATTTTCTCGTTTTCTCATTTGCTTAACACAAGTCATCCACCTGAACGAGAGAGAGAGAGAGAGAGAGAGAGAGAGAGAGAGAGAGAGAGAGAGAGAGAGAGAGAGAGAGAGCTGTACAAAAATAGAGAAAAAAAAAGGGAAAAAGGATGGAGAGAGGATGTACTTTTGTTGTTTGTTCTTCCACCTGGGACAGAGGAAACCACTTGTCTTAATTAACTGAGCGAGGGATGGACACACACACACACACACACACACACACACACACACACACACACACACACACACACACACACACACACACACACACACGCACACACATACACATACACACACACACAAGTGGCGGCTAGCAGATCACAACCATTCTCACACTTGGCTGTCAGACTGGAATCCCCTCAACCACCTCTCACTTCGCACTCTCACCACCAGCTTTCTCATCAAACTTTACCTTTTAGCGGACGACAACAAACCCTCTCACTCTCACAAGCACCTCCGCGCTCTTACCCAAACGTCCACTCTCCCATCAAATCCACAAGTCCTAACATTGCTCATCGCACACCTCTCCACCCCTCAGCTCTCACTCCCCCACCCTCTCTTCGCCCCTCAATTTGCTTCCCTATCCCCTCTTCCCCCGTGCGGCCCTAAAAGACTCCAGGAATTTCATAGTGATCCAATTCCAGCAAATTACTCGTAGGTATCGATACAACAATCACTCTACCTATAATAGCCATGCACTCTTGCCTCAGCTCCCCAGAACACACACACACACACACACACACACACACACACACACACACACACACACACTCTCTCTAGCATCACACCTCTCCCGCGACGACTCCACCGGTTCTCTCTCCTATGACTCACGCTCAGGTCGCGTCCGCCAGCCAACCAGCCAGCCAGCCAGCCAGCCAGCACTCCTCCACGCGGCACAAGAAGGCAAACATACTGCACCAGGTTTTCTCCCATTTGAAACTGGTTGGTGTAAGCGCAGGAGGAAATTTGCTGAATTTGGCACCGTTTTGCTGGATCGTATTGCTGACTTGTAGTATTTCTTTGCCATTCGCAGGGAAGGAAATATATTGCAGGAACGCGCTCTGTGTGTGTGTGTGTGTGTGTTACATAGATAGAAATGGAGAAGAGACATGCCGTGGTGCAGAAAAGGTTCCTCGTGGCTGACGGAGAGGTATTGCACTTGATTGGCTTTAATGCAAGAAAGCCAAGGGTCAGATATTGCTCACTGACACAGACTGCAAAAGACGAAAACCGGTCTTCTCTTTGTGTTTTTTTTTTCTTTGACTTCTTCATGTATACCGCCTGCTGGCCACCTGTGGAGAGTCTTGGTTCGTGTGGCCGGAGGGCGCGGGTGGCATGACTTCTCCTTTCCTTGGCCCTCCTGGTGCACGTCATGTCTAATATTCATGGCCAGCTGCCGATGTCTCGGTCACTGCTATTCTTATTTCTTGGAACAGTGGCAATATGCAGCGGGCATGTTTGTTTCAGTGCGTTGGGGCAGTGGAGTGTTCGATGAGACGTGGCCTGAACACACCAGGATTTTTCTTTTCATTCGAGTGTGTGTGTGTGTGTGTGTGTGTGTGTGCGTGTGTGTGTGTGTGTGTGTCCTACCCAGCATATGTCTGGTTCCTTGTCGCTGCTTACCTCATCAGCTGATTGTCAGGGAGTAGAACACAATATAACAGAAAGCACCGTATTTACAATCTACTGAGCGACCACTTGTCCTCCCGCGCTGCTCTGGCGCAGCCGCTATTGATGGTAAAAGCTTCCTGGCCGTGTATTCCCGTCGTAACTTACTGATCTTTTATGGAAGGCAGGCTTTACGAGGCGGCGCAGGAGACCACTCGTTAAAAATCATCAGCGTAACTAAACCGCTTTCTATAGACGACGCTAAATGGATGGACGCTCCCACTTTGTGCCCCTTTGATACGATAACTTATTTGCCGGTGAAAGTACAGCTTGGCTCGCCTTGATATGGACGCTGTCGTATGTTTGTGAATAAATGGATGGCGGGGCGGAGTGGAGCTCGTCCGGCTACGTGGGTGTGTACTTGTATGTGAATGTGCTAATCCCCTGTGCTATTTGTGAGATGGATGTACATGGGAGCAATATTGGAGGGCTGGCAGGCACTGCTTTATGGGTTATACGCTTGGGGACGTAACGAGATTAAGTTTGAGTCAGCACACTAATGGGAAATATATGGAAAACACATAAATGTACACTCGATAAGATTCCGATGTAAGAAACTATCATTAAGTGAAAAGATGTAGCACGCGCAAACATTTTCATTGTTTTCTTTGCAATATCATACTGCCCGGTACAATATTGTGCAACTGTGCATTTTGTATGTTCCTCTCTCAATATGTTAGTGTACAATTTAGAAAGGAGGGAGATCCAATTCCTCTCAACCCTTGGTCTCTCCGTTTCACACCAAACTATTGACGTACTGCACCACCAGGAGGTACTGAAGATGAGAAGCATTTCTGCAAAGGAAACTCATCTCAAGAAAGAAGAGAAAGGTGGAGATGATTAATAGACATCATAGTTACAGTGCAGGTTGATTTTAACAACTCCTAAGTAGGGAGTATTGTCAGGCAAATCAAATATTAAAAGGAAAAGTTTGTTATAAAAAGTATGAAAGTTTAATTCCAGTTCTTCTTATCCGAAAGACCTTATGTGTACCAAAACTCAAAACTAAAAAAATTGCAAACAAACTTAAAAATTGAGGAATATTACACATATGGCCACCTAACTTCTATAAGAGTAATAAGCAGATTGAATCAAAATTGTTTGGAGAAGATTCAGATCTCCGTAAAGGCAGGTTTAGGGCGAAGAGCAGAGGGAGCAGTGTCACACGCCCAAAACTCATAGAACCTTTCCCTACCTCCCTCTTCCCGACACGCCCTGCCTGCCATCTAAGGGCGCTGCGACTCCCTAGGGCGAGACACCCCTGGGCCATCACACTGAGGGCCACAGGGGAGCCGATAAAGCGGGAGTCGAAGCCTCTATGTTCACCTGCTAACCAAGAGTCAGAACCACTCGTAAAAGGGGAGATAAGACCTTAGCGAAGCCTCTATTGTAGTCTGGGACGAATTTGGTGCGTGAGGCGGAGGGAGGGGTGAGCGAAGGTGAGGGAGGTGTGGTGCGGGAGGGGAGAGGTGGGTAAGGTGGGCAAGGTGGGCTAGGTGGGTGAGGTGGGTCATGAAAAGCGTGCGTGAGCTACAGGTGGTGGTTGTGGTCAAGACTGGGCAAGATTCTGGGATGACGGAACGGCTAAGGATAGGTGTGTGCGTGCGTGTCTGCGTTTGTGTGTGGTGGGTGTGGGCTGGGACTTGGTATGTACTCGGAGAAGGTGAGGAGGGCAAGGATACGTACGTACAGGACAGAGGGCTGATAAAGGGTAACAGGCTAACCCGAGCACGTTCCGAGATATGGGCAAAGAGGGCGGAGTGTGTTATATATGTGAGGAGAAAGAAAAGGGGACGGGAATGTACTTGTTAGGTATGGGGGGGAAGAGGAACCAGGGAGGAGGATGGGCAAATGGTGTGGTGGGGAGGGTGTAATGCTGAGGAGGAGGGAAGGAGTGGAGAGAAGGTGACAATGAGAGAAGAGGAAGTGGGGATGATGGTGTTTTAGTAAGAAGGAAAGGACAGTGAGAGATTCGGAAGAGGAGAGAGTGTGAAAGGGTTGCAGGGGTGAGGTGAAGTTGACAAATATGAGAGAGAGAGAGAGAGAGAGAGAGAGAGAGAGAGAGAGAGAGAGAGAGAGAGAGAGAGAGAGAGAGAGAGAGAGAGAGAGAGAGAGAGAACAAGCTCAGCCTTACTTGTCATGGCACAACAGTTAGGTTTATTATATATTCATGGAGGTACGTCACTGCCTTGTGTGTGTGTGTGCGAGAGAGAGAGAGAGAGAGAGAGAGAGAGAGAGAGAGAGAGAGAGAGAGAGAGAGAGAGAGAGAGCACGAATAAAGTCAAAGCATGGCAGTAAAGAGAGATGCAGGTCATGATAGTTGCTCTTGGCTAGCATAGTTTTCCTCATACACACACACACACACACACACACACACACACACACACACACAGCAACAGGTGGATGATAACGCCCAGGTGAAGGTAAAAACACAATATATTTCACGGTTACTCACTCGTTATCAGGCAGGAGTGGCCGGAGAGAGAGACCCAGACGAGAAGAAGAGGGTATCAGGTATCAGGTTTCTTCATTCTTGTTTCTCCAGCTAAGGCTAACCTCTGGGGCCCTCCACATTCCCTCCTTCATACCCTCCTTCTTTCCTTCCCTCCTCCTCCTCCTCCTTCTTCTCCTCGTCCTCCTCCTTCCTTTCCTAACACTCCCGCAGGCTCACGTTACCAATTACTCTGATTACAGTGCCTAGATTGATACCCAGACCCGGTTACTAGCTTCTCTTTTTTTTCTAATTAGAGTTATCAGATTGCGTTTCTATAAGTGTTCCCTCATTAGTTGTGTCCTTCCTGCATCCCAGCGGGTTTGTGAGAGAAGAATAGACCAGTGTTGCTATGTAAAGATTAGGACACACACACACACACACACACACACACACACACACACACACACACACACACACACACACACACACACTCACACGAGCAGGTAGGAGGACAGGGTAAGGCACAAGAGGCCGCATGTATACACACACACACACACACACACACACACACACACACACACACACACACACACACACACACACACACACACACACACACACACACACACACACACACACACACACACACACACACACACACACACATGGATGGGCACATACGGACGCACGCACGCTCACGCACACGCTTGCACGCGCGCGTACAAACACACACACACACACACACACACACACACACACACACACACACACACACGTAAACGGACACACAATAGCACGAAACAAGCCTTTATCTGAATGTGGAAGAAAACAATAAAATGTGTACTCTCTCTCTCTCTCTCTCTCTCTCTCTCTCTCTCTCTCTCTCTCTCTCTCTCTCTCTCTCTCTCTCTCATTCACCAAACACACACACACACACACACACACACACACACACACACACACACACACACACACACACACTTGTCCTATAGCCACGCCGTGTTTCAGTTCCAGGCCCCACAAAGTACAGGTGTCAGGTTAATGATCTCTACCTGAACACCTTGATGCTCAGATGCCTCCTCGTCTCCTCCTGGGCACCTGAACCCGGACCTCGAGACCCGGCAACTGGTTTGAGGGACTCGGGTCAAGGGTTCACTCTGGCGGCAGTACAATGCTCTTAAAACTATAGTCTATGTAGTTGGTCCCGTCTCAAGTAGAAAGCACAGTAGGCAGACAAGAGAGAGAGAGAGAGAGAGAGAGAGAGAGAGAGAGAGAGAGAGAGAGAGAGAGAGAGAGAGAGAGAGAGAGAGAGAGGGGGGGGGGGTTGGGGCTATATGTTAATAAGTTTGATTTTTTTTTCCCTTCCTGTCTTGCTAATTCACCTCCTCTTCCTTGGTTGATGTCAGGGGTCGTCCGTCTTCCCTTCTCGTCCCTCACTACTCATGTAACAGGACGGGCTGACGAAGTTTTGAAGTGTCAGCTGACAGTACATGGTTTAAGTTTATGTTATGCATTGCTTCCAGCCGCATAAGGCATCGTGGGTTATAGTATGCATCAAATCTTGTATAGTGGACTTTATTTTTCCCTCTTCCAAAAAGCATCGCATGCAGTTTCCCGACGCAATATAAGGGATAATCACATAATGACCCGTGCAAGTCTCGGTCTCAATATTCATTTTGCACATATAAGTAACGAAACAACTTCATATAAACTGAGTCTTTACAGGAATTTGGCCAGAAAAATAAATCGGATGCAAAGAATAGCCAAAAAAAAAAAAAAAAACAGCTGAGATAATCAAGGTTATTCAGAAAGGAAGATTGCATGAACACATGTACTTTGTGCCTCGGGTGGCCCTCCATCACACCAGACCCAGACCAGACCAGCAACAAACACGACCACGAGGGAGGCGAAGGTACAATTTGAAAAAGAAGAACCTGACAAACCGACACGAACACCAAAGCAGACCCACCAGGACCTCCTTCCCTTCCTCCTTCCTTCAATCCTTCCCCTCCCTTCCCTTCTGCAGGATCCCAACACGCCTATCCTTATCCTCAGGTGAGGTGATGGTGCACGCACTGCCGCCTCCTCTTGAGTGACGTTTTGGTAAAAACTGTAAAGAAGGACGCGGGAAGAAACACTTGGCAACGCGTGAAGTGAGGCGGGAAGGTCGAGACTTGGCGGCTCCTGCGTTACGCTCCGCTGATGATATTTCTTTTATATCAACGAACGGGGTCAGATTTGCATAATTAGGGTCATTCATATTGGAGATGTGGGTTATCTGGGCAAGGCACGCTGGCAGGGCGGCAGCTGTCCGTAATGAGGAGGACGACGAGAGATGCAGACGGGGAAAGAGGAGAGAAGAGTGATGGAGAAGCCAGCGAAAGATGAAGACCTAAATAAAATACTGTGTGTGTGTTGTGAGAGAGAGAGAGAGAGAGAGAGAGAGAGAGAGAGAGAGAGAGAGAGAGAGAGAGAGAGATAGTAGTATATGCTGGGCCAAATCACAACCACTGTCGACTACTTAGTGTACGCGTCTATCTACTCGCGCCTTATCGCCCCAGCCATCACGTGAGGCATGTCCTGTGATGGGTCGTCCTATAATCTGGGTGAGCGCCGCCGCCACTGTATCATCACCACCCTGCATCACCTGACTAAGGGCGAGACAAGTGACTGTCGGATCCGCTGAACACTTACTAAGGTGACGCAACTTCATATAGGGCGTTGCGGGGAGTGAGTACAGACAGGAGGTGGAGAGGATGAGACGGAGGGAGGGAGGGAGAGAGGGAGGGAGGGAGGGAGGGAGGGAGGGAGGAGGGTTAGTGAAGGTAATGGAGGACAAGGTAGGTACGGTAGGAGGTGTTAGGGGGAGGGAGGTAACCGAGGAAGATAAAGGGAAGTGACTTTAGATGATGCGTTAAGAGAAGCTTTTAGATAGTGGATAGGGAAGATGCATGGCCAGAGAGAAAGAGAGAGAGAGAGAGAGAGAGAGAGCTCATCCTTCTCTTCTGTGTTCAAATTCAACTCAAATCTACTCTGAAGGCACTCAAGACATCCATCACTTTGTTCTATCGTCTTTACTCCTCCTTCACTGTAAATACTGATCCTTTAATCCTTCACCTTCCCTTCCCTTATCATCGTATCCCTCTTGTTGCTTATCCTTCGCTTCACAAATTCTCTTCTACTCAATGAATTCTGCTTTTCCATCATCGTTTCCGCATTCCTCACTCATCGTCTTCATGTTTACCTTCTCCTTATACTCCTCCACCTCTTACTCTCTCCTCCTCCCTTTCCTCTCTCCCTCTCTCTCTTACCTTGGATTGTGAGCGCTATAGCAAAATCCACTTTAAGGAACTTTAGGATGGAGATAAAAACATGTAAGTAAAATGAAAGTAACTTGGACAATCTTCCTCCTTCACGGCATGATTAAACTTGAGCCAGCAAAAAGTTTAAAAGTTGGGTGACTATTTGTGTGTATTTTTTTCTTTATTGTTATTATTTTGTCAGTGTCGCTTGTATACGATTTTTTGTCTCTCTCTCTCTCTCTCTCTCTCTCTCTCTCTCTCTCTCTCTCTCTCTCTCTCTCTCTCTTTCACTCTTCTTCCTATGAATTTTAACTTTTAGCGTTAGAAAGAAATATGTCTGGAAAGTATCTATCAACATCTTTTTTCACTCTCTCTCTCTCTCTCTCTCTCTCTCTCTCTCTCTCTCTCTCTCTCTCTCTCTCTCTCTCTCTCTCTCTCTAAATGGAGGACAAAACTTAATGAATAGAACTCTTCTAATACACCTACGCAAGAGAGAGAGAGAGAGAGAGAGAGAGAGAGAGAGAGAGAGAGAGAGAGAGAGAGAGAGAGAGAGAGAGAGAGAGAGAGAGAGAGAGAGAGAGAGAGAGAGAGAGAGAGAGAGAGAGAGAGAGAGTACCATTTTACATCTGATCCTCCTCTGGTTGTGAAGTCACCAAGTAGAATCGATGGGCGGACCGCTCTCCTCATCGTTCCGTAATAATAATCCTGTGACATTGATCTCTGTGATGGATGGCTGGAGATGAGCATATTCTGATGGGCTGTGGAGGAGAAGGAGACGGAGGAGACGGAGGAGGAGAAAGAGGGACAGAGGGACAGCAGACGGATAAAGGAACACACACACACACACACACACACACACACACACACACGAAAGCTAGAGAGAGAGAAAAAAAAAAGTGTAATTCTCGTCCCTAACAAGCTGGTGTGAGTTATCTGATTTGGAAGTCTCGATCTAAAACTCTGATTTCCCGGAGCGTGACCTGATGCGTGGTGACGGACGTCCGGGGGAGGGAGTCAGATGCGGAGGGAGAAAAAAAGAGAGAACAGTAAGAGAGGAATGGAAAGCAAGGGAGAGTCTGGAAGGGAAGAAGTAAGAGGATGTATAAAAAGGGAAGGGAGAGAAGGTTAGAATGGTAACGAAAGAGAGTAAAGACGAGAAAAAAAAGAAAAGGTAAAGCGAAGAAAAGGAAGCAAACAATAAACAAGAGGAATGGAAAGAAGTGAAATTGGTAAATGGCAAAAAAGGAGGAATAGGAAAAGGAAAAAAACTAAAAGAGAGATAGGAAGGTAACAGAAGAGACAGGTAAGGCAGAGATAGAGAAGGAAAGGAGCTAAGAGTGCTGTTAGGCATTGATAGGTAGAAGAAAAGAAAGGGAGAAGAGGCAATGAAGAGGAGGGAGGAAAACACCTGTATGCAATGACAGTCCCTCTAACGTCTAACCCATCAAGAACGCTGGTCAGGTAAATTGAGGAGTTGACGCATCAGTAGAAAAAAAAAATGACAACAGACAAGAAAATAAACAAAATCCAAAAGTAAACGGACGATTATTAGCATACCTCTGAGGGTGACGAAGGAAAGGCTGCCATCACGGACCACACCTGCAAGAGAAGATATACCTTTATTTCACCAAACTGCAGGAATTCATATCCATACATACATGGATGCCTAAATAAATGCATGCATACATATTCACATACATATATGGAACACGCGTGCAGAGAGAGAGAGAGAGAGAGAGAGAGAGAGAGAGAGAGAGAGAGAGAGACAGACAGACAGACAGACAGAGACAGATAGATAGATAGACAGAGACAAACAGACAGACAGACAGATAGACTGATAGATAGATAGATTGATAGACATAGACAGACAGACAGAGACAAACAGACAGACAGACCCTCAAACTCCAAGGTAGAAAAACAACACAATAGATATAAAAAAAAAACACGACAAACGGAAGGAGAAATTCGTATATTAATAAAAAAAAAAAAAAAGCAAATCAAGACAGGAATAGACGAAGCATGGAAACATAAAAAAAAAGCCTCCCAACACTACGATATATTTCGCCAGGAAGACCAGACGACAAAGCCAGGCAAAAGAAGACGAAAGAGAAAATCTGGACAGGAATGGATGAGCGACTGGAACTGGACGTGAAAAAAGAAAGAAAGAAAAAGAAAAGAAAACAGGAGACAACAAAAACAAAAAAAGAGAAAGAAAAATAAAATGAAAAAGAAGCAAAACTAAGATCAGTAGAATGAGAGAGAGAGAGAGAGAGAGAGAGAGAGAGAGAGAGAGAGAGAGAGAGAGAGAGAGAGAGAGAGAGAGAGAGAGAGACTGACCAAACCAGCAAGCAATATGTGAAGGTGTAGTCGAAGAGAGAAAGAGTCAAAGGAAACAGAAGAATTGCCTGCGAGGAAAACACACAAGGGATAGTAACAAAAGAAACTAAATTAAAGAAAGAGGACGAAAGAAAAAGAAAAAAAGAAAAGAATTAGATCGAAATGGCATAGAAGGAGGAGGAGGAAGAGAAGAAACAGCAACAAAATATGAGGAATACAGAAAGAAAAAAGAAAAAAAGAGGAGGAGGAAGAGGAGGACCAAAAATGCCTAGGGTTCACAAGAGTACCCAGAAAATCTCCTCAACCATTTTATTCATTCCCAAGATAGAGAGAGAGAGAGAGAGAGAGAGAGAGAGAGAGAGAGAGAGAGAGAGAGAGTGTGTGTGTGTGTGTGTGTGTGTGTGTGTGTGTGTGTGTGTGTGGGTAAGACCTCTGCAACGGTGACGAATGTAGTGAAGACGATTCGTAATATCCTTTTGTGTTGTATATGGCGGATTTCACCCCTGATGGACTTCCTGAAGGACCCCTCGAGAACCCTGCTCGCTGTCTGAGGGCGTCCTTCACAACCCCCTCACGCCTGACAGTGTAGTGACACCTAAGGTCCGACTCTCGCCCGGGATGGGGAATAGAAAGAAGAGAAGAAACACAACTATTCTTACTCTTCTGCTGCCGGTAGTGAACGAGGGAATAGCGAGAGCATATGAGGCTTGAGAAAGGAAAGGGGGGGATGAAGTAAAAAGAGGAAGGGATGAGAGGGAAGGGAGAGGAAACGTGAGGGGAGGGAGAGGTAATGGGACAGGAGGGAGGGAAAACAGGAGGGCAAGCAGAGAAGATAGGAGTATAGGCCCACATATTTTTCTATCACGGTGACTGTTAGTTCCTCGCCTCAGCGCGCACGAGGATTCAGGCCATCACGCGAGCCAGGTGTCTTACCTGTGAATTCTGACCCGTGTATGCGGAGAGCAAGAGCCCAGAATCTCAAAGACAGAGGCGCGACGAACACGAAGGAGAGAATCTGGTACGTACGTATTCTGGGAGTTGGAAGAGGACCAAAAAGAAGGAAGAGGAAGAGGAAGAGGAAGAGAAGCGGAGAAAGCAATGAGGAGTAGCAGGAGAGTAAGGTGGATTATATGCCACTAAAAGCTTTGTGTTGCGCTGCCATTCGTTACCAAAGACGGAAACACAAATTAGACTTGGCGACGCACAGAGAGAACCTGTGTGTGTGTGTGTGTGTGTGTGTGTGTGTGTGTGTGTGTGTGTGTGTGTGTGTGTGTGTGTGTCGGCTGGAGGCGGCTGGAGGCGCAAGACCCAGCCGCCCCTGTGTGTACAAAGTTAGCATTGCTGGCGTATAGGTTGTGCACTGCCTCGGGAGTTCGGCTGCTATTGTGGTGCGGAGAGGGAGACGGGGGCGGCAGGAGGGACGAAAGGTAGGGGAGTAGGAGGAACGGACTGAGAAAAGGAGAGAGTGTGGAGGTAAGGAATGGAGAGAGAGCGAGTTGCAGCAATACGAAATACTGAGAGAGAGAGAGAGAGAGAGAGAGAGGGAATGGGCTGGGAGGAGGGAGTGTTGCGTTATATTGGTCTAACACAAACACACTCAGGATACAATCCACGATAGCACTCACCAATTTGTTTCCACGTGTTCACAGCAAACCATGTGCATGCCACGACATCTATCATTTACACACACACACACACACACACACACACACACACACACACACACACACACACACACACACACACACACGGGTTCTCTCTGTGCGTCGCCAAGTCATACATACATACATACATATACACATACATACATACATATACACACACATACAACGCTCAGACCAGAGGGGAAATAAATATCACGGAGGTACACAGAAGGTTTTACAAAGGAAAGATCGTAGGTGTGTTAAAATACCTCGCGACAGGCTGTCAGTGCCGCTCAGTGCCGCACGGAGACGGGGCGCGATGGGGGAGATGGGAGCGCCGTGGGAAAGGGTGCACGGGGCTGGATGGGGCAGGGATGGGGGTGAAGATGGGAAGAGTGTACGTGTGTGGGAGTTATTGGTGTATATCACGTCTTCACAATATACCCGCAGGTGGTGGTGAAGGAGTGAGAGGAGTGGGAGAGTGGATGCTTCGAGGAGTATGGGAGGCAGAGGAGTAAGGGAAGAAGGAGGAGGACATTAACTGCTATTGGACATCGTTTGGATTCTGAACGAGCATTTAGCTGTATTGGAATCCCTCCCGGACAGTGTCGATGTGGTCTTCTTAACCGAGTTTGCCATGTTCACCCATTACGGAGGGGAAGCTCTCTCTCTCTCTCTCTCTCTCTCTCTCTCTCTCTCTCTCTCTCTCTCATGCATTGTTAACATTTCCACTATTCATTATCAGCGTTCTTTTTCTCCGCCTTATTCATCCCCCACAGTCCTGCCTGCCGCCATTCACTGCTCACGGAACAGCACAAAATTAAATGTAAATGAATACACGAACGTCTGGATTTGTTTACCTGTTCACTACCCGCCTTCAGAATTGGTGCCTTTCAATAGCTTTCCATTTTCATTAAAACGCCAGAAGACGCTAACAATTGAAGATACTCTGCTGCAGCAACGACAATGATACACGTAGTAGTAGTAGTAGTAGTAGTAGTAGTAGTAGTAGTAGTAGTAGTAGTAGTAGTAGTAGTAGCAGCAGCATATGTGAACAGCATGGTGGTGGATTTTTTTTTTGCATCTGAAGAACAATAAGTGATAATGAAGAACAAGTAGAGCATATTTAGAATCCTGTTTACCACCTATCTCCTCCTCCTCCTCCTCCTCCTCCTCCTCCTCCTTCTCGTATCAGAAGCTCGTCAACCCTCTAGTCATGTGGGTGGGTATGAGGAGGAGGAGGAGGAGGAGGAGGAGGAGGAGGAGAAGGAGGAGGAAGAGAAGTGGAAGGAGGAGGAGGGCAACCGGTCTGGCCATCCTTCTAACCAGCCGTCACTGCTCTTTGTATACAATAATCTGCAGGATCCTGATGTAGAGCCACTAAATACTCCATCACCTAAGGGCACGTCGTGGCTCCTTCCTTGTTTTTCTGGTTCCTTGTACTCCTTCCCTTCCTCGTCCTTACATTTTTGGTCTTCTTTTTCTTCTTCCACTTTTCTTTCTTTTTCTCTCTTCCCCTCCTTATCCTCATATTTTTGGTCTTCCTTTTTTCCTTCCACTTTCTCTTTGTGTACTTTTTGTTTTGTTTTCATATTTCTTCTACCTATTTTCATTTCTGTTCTTTTCCTCACATCAGTCTTTCTTACTTCTTTTTTCTTCATATTCATTTTTTTTTCATCGTACCATTTTCTACTTTCCTTGTTTTTCTCCACTTCCTTAACATCTCCATTTTTTCTTTCTTTTTTACTATAGTCACTTTCTACTATATTTAGTTTTGCATTTTCACCTTCCTCCATACTTTTTTCACCTGTCTATTCCATATCCTTTTCTTCCTATCCGTCCTTTTCTCTCTCTCTCTCTCTCTCTCTCTCTCTCTCTCTCTCTCTCTCTCTCTCTCTCTCTCTCTCTCTCTCTTCTATATTCTCCTCTTGCCTTCCCAACACGATGGCAGCTTAGATACCCCAAGATGGGAAGAAAAGGTACCCATTGTCTGATCAACTGGAAAAAATTGCCCACTAACCTTCTCGATACACCAATAAATGACGGCCAGCTTTTTTCTTCTCGAACACCTTATGTTTTCTGACCCTGAGGAAGCTCAAGATACGAGGTGGGTGTTCGGAACTCTAAGGAGGTCGTCTGTGCAGGGTCTTTCGGGGGAGTTACTAGGCGAAGGAGTGTGAGAGTGTTTAGATGTGTTTTGCATAGCCGTGTTCAATTTCTCGATTATCAAGGGTTTCTTTTAATCGTGTAGTTTATTGTGCTTTCGTGTCAGTAAGTAAGGTAACCGTCCCCTTTCCTCTGATAAAAAGTGGTTTGGTATTCTTGTAGTGTGTGTGTGTGTGTGTGTGTGTGTGTGTGTGTGTGTGTGTGTGTAAGGGGGGTGAAGGAGGGGACAGGAAGCGTGGAGAACAGTATTAACGTTACCCAGCACACTAGTGAAAAGGGGGAATAATGAAGCAAAAAGAGAAAAAAAATAGTACAAAGGTTTGGTAGCGTTACTTTAAGTTTATAATGTGACATTAAGAGGGGACACACATTCAACCATCCACACCCAAACACACACACACACACACACACACACACACACACACACACACACACACACACACGTGAGGCTATATTCATGCGCCATTTGATCCATTTATGGACATCAAATCAGTCTGAACAGTCGGGGAGGAGGCGGCACAGAAAGCGATAGTGGAGCGGGAAACAACAGAAGCATTGGAGCTGTGCCGGGAATGACCACTGTTCTGTGCCATTGTGGTATATACATAGATAGGTAGATAGATAAACATGTAGGTAGATAGTAGGTCGGTAGGTATATAGGTAGGTAAATATGTAGATAGATAGATAGATAGATAGATAGACAGACAGACACACAGACAGACAGATAGATAGATAGATAGATCGATAGATAGATAGATAGATAGATAGATAGACAGACAGACAGATAGATAGATAGATAGATAGATAGATAGATAGAGCAGAGAGACAGATAGGTAGGTAGGTTTTAACCGGTCTAATATAGATGTCTCGCATACTTTCCCACAGCAACAAAGTGAAGGCAGGAACAAAAGCAAAAAATTCATAAGGATTAAAAACGTTCCATATAGTGAGAGAATAAAAATACGAAACAAAGATGCGATTTTGTTAGCACGTCGTTAGCCTAAACCCAACACTCACACACCTGTCCGCGCCTCTCCCTCCGAGAGCTGTGAACGCATAGGGGAAAAAAAAAAAATATATATATATATATATATATATATATATATATATATATATATATATATATATATATATATATATATATATATATATATATATATATATATATAAGGGTTGGGTTGGTGTTGGAAACTGGTGCACGTTATACTAAATGCTTTTGGTAATAAATTATAAAATTTTGTTGCAGTTGCTACACTTTTTCAGAGGGTAAACAAATACAAATCTAAAGTAATGGTTTTGCTGCACTCGTAACACTAATGCGATCTTTTCTTCCTTTTAATATTTTGCGATCCTAAATTCCACTCTGATCTCTTTTGTGTGTTTGTTATGAGGGTGGACACGTGCTTGTAGCTCGTGCCGCGTGATGGTGGTTGTTGTGGGTGTGGTGGTGTGCAGCAGCAGCAGCAGTAAGGGAATAAGGATGGAGGAGAGGGAGGAGGAGGAGTAGGAGGAGGAGGCGGAGGAGGATGAGGAGGAGGAGGAGGAGGAGGAGGAGGAGGAAGTAAAGGTTGAGGATGGTCTCACGTGCTAGAAGTAGTAGTAGAAGTGGTAGAAGTAGTAGAAATAGTAGTAGTAGTAGTAGTAGTAGTAGTAGTAGTAGTAGTAGTAGTAGTAGTAGTAGTAGTAGTAGTAGTAGTAACGGAAGTAGTATTAGAAGTACTATATACACTGATGATATCCCTATAACTCTGATGATGTATTGTTAAGTACCTGCAGCAGGACTTGTAAGAGTATGTACCGTCGGTAGCTTGTAGAGTGGGCTATTGAATGGCGAGGCTTTGACCGCGGCTATGTGGTTACTGGAGGTGAGGTGAGGTGAGGCGAGGAGTGTGTGTGTGTGTGTGTGTGTGTGTGTGTGTGTGTGTGTGTGTGTGTGTGTGTGTGTGTGTGTTTTGACGTGTGATGGTGACGGGTCACCAACCAAAGGGTATTCTCTGCTGCTCACTAGACAACCAGCTATATATAAGCACACTAGCTAATGCCGCAGCAAAATGTCTAGATAATGTTCGGTTCACATGCCTTCCAGGGATAATTAGTCCGCAGTGATTATAAACATTATCAATATTGGTCTATCTGCTCGATAATTACTCGTGAAATTTATATATGTACAGCAGCCAATAAGTGACACTTATGGTCATTACACTGCTTAACAGTAGTAGATGGAGGTGGTAAAGTAAAAGTAGTAGTAGTAGTAGTAGTAGTAGTAGTAGTAGCAGCAGCAGTAGTAGTAGTAGTAGTAGTAGTAGTGGTGGTGGTGGTGGTGGTGGTGGTACACAGTAGACGGAAGAAGAGAAGTAGAAGCCAAGGCATCCATAAAATGAGTAATAAAGGGGTAGAAAGAGAGTGGCAGCGTGGCTGTCGTGGGGGCGAGGGGAGGACGGAGCGACCAAGCATCCGTGGCACTGCGGGGCACTAAACATGCTTCAGGTGATCCGCTAAGTCCCGAGGCCGTCTTATACTGCTACATAAAACAAGCCACAGACAGACAGGCACACACACACACACACACACACACACACACACACACACACACACACACACACACACACACACACACACACACACACACACACACTACACTGTATATTTCCACCTGATACTTATCCTACTCATGCTCTTCACTGTTCCACCAGATATTTACAGAATCTATGCCACCCAGCTGTCTCACGCTCCCACACCACACACTCCACACAGCCACGCCCAGCGCACATAGCACATCGCCCATACCCTGACCCTGCCCACCACACAACTCATCATTGCCCTCCCCGCCCTTGTCAACTTGCACCCCCGAGGCTTTGTTGAATACCTTCCAAGCCAATTTGAACTGATTAACATTCTAGGCAGACCCCTCGGTAAGCCGCACCTTGTTGAACACATCCACACTCCCCACGCTGCCCAGCTGAGTACGCACGGCTAGCGGCGCCTCCCTCAGTACTGTGCAGTTTGGCATCTAAGGTTACACTCCTCCATGGCGGATTAGCTTCTTGTGATATGTTGCGCCACATCTTAGAGTGCCGCCTTTTACCTGCGGCTGTGGCGGCTCGTTACACTGAGGACCTTACAACGCTACGTCACACTTAAGGTCAAAGTGTCAAGGTAAATGAAAGGCTTATGAGGTTGCATTATTCGCAGCTTACAGTGCCAGATTATATTTAAGCTTCGTTACACCAAAACCACCAAAAAAAGACAGATTTAGATTTAATTCATAGTGCCAAATTACAACGAAAGCTTGCAATGTTCCTGAATTCCTGGATTCGTGCTTCGTTACATCTCAGGTTAAAGGGCTATATAGCCAAGACACTGCCAATGCCGCCAGCTCATCATACATTCGTCTGACATAAAAGAAAAAAATGTGAGGGAGATCATCCAAGGAGCTCCTCCAATTTCCCGCAGCGACATAAGGCTGAGAGAGATAGTAATTCCCTTCAATTCCCCTCCCCTTTCATCTTCCCCTCTCTCTTCTCTCTTCTTTACCTCAATTCCCTCCCTCCCCTACTCGTCTTGGCTTCTCTTCCTCCCCCATACGCCATCACGCCGACCCTCTTCTCCATTCTGCTGATGTCTCTTATCGCCCATATCCTCTTGTTACAACGCGTTCTATTCTTCTTTTACTGCCCCGTGATGCATGAGTCTCTCCCGCGGTCCGCTCTTCTCCCCACCGCAGCACTTTCCGCGTAGTTAAGAGGCGCGCCATTAGTGTTTACGAGCCGAGAGGCGTGAGGAAGGAATTCTAACTTCTCACGGATATTAGTCTCCTCTTCGGTAGTCAGCTTCGTCAGTTCACACTTCCACAATAACTTTATCACTTTAAGGACAGTGTGGGCGGTGATGTTGCACGCATGACTGGCGGAGGAGGAAGAGGAGGAGGAGGAGGAGGAGGAAGAGGAGGAGAAGGAGAAGGAGGACCCACATTAGACCAGCCAAGGTGGAGCCTTGGTGACCACGCCGTCATGAATCACGGAAAGGAGCTAAGGAGGGAGAGGGAGTGTGGTGGCAACCGCAGGCCCCAGCACACCCAGCTAAGGCCACCCGGGAACATGCAGCACCCCTGCAGGACACAGCCACCTCTGATTCTTTGTCGCGAGCCGCCGTGGTGCTCCTGGGAGGTCTGCTGGTGTACCTGTCACGCCAGGGGACGGGCGGCCTCCTGACTGTCGCTGTCTTGATTCTACGGCTGACGAGAACGAGACAAGACGAGGCAAGATGAGATTGAGAGCAACTTTTTACTGTGAAAGAGTGGCGAATAGGGTGAGTAGCAGACGTGGAGTGAGTGACATGTGCCCGCCAGGGTGGCAGACAGCACAAGTTGGCCTCCTCGGCGGCCTGGCTACTCTTCTGAAATAGTTAGACCTGGCTGGACTACATGTCCCTCGAGGTGAATATTTCAAGCGCCTTTGTCTGTCTTGCTCCTCAGGCCAGGTGGCTTCCTTCACTTTTCATCGCTGCCAACTTTACTGCACATAAAATTTTGATGCTTTAGGCACCGAAACTTGAAAATGTATTTCCTCCACTTTTTCTGATGATTATTCATGGCAATATATGACGGTTCTTTTTCTAAATTTTATCATCTGAATCACTACATCTTTAAAATAATGCATCGTTAGATCTTAGAAGACTTGTGAGATATTTATATACTGTAATCAAATAATAAAAGCAATGTGAGATTCACTTTACATGTACGTAGTTTAAAGGCGAAGTAATCTATCACATAAGTTTGGATCTCTTCAGGTAACAAATAACACAAGACGAGGCGGGAGATAAGCTGAGTAACAAACTCGTGGCTGTGTGGCGATCGAAATAAGACGAGGATGCTGTTGTGTCCAGACCTGCAGGCGGGACGGAATAAAGCTTGTGACGGGACACGAACGTGAGGCCCCGAAACACCGCCCTTGGAACACTCCAGTTCTCTTCACTATACGATGTAGCAACAAGATGAAAGCTGGACGTGATCGCCTCAAAAAGCCTACACGAAAAATGAATGGGAGTATCAAAGTAAAATCAAAATAAGGCTTAAAATGACTTGAATATAGCAAACAAATAGAAGGCAAATCCGCCACAAATCGTCTTTATACTGATCACTGTCTCACAAATCTCAGCCGGAACACAATGGACAACTTGAAGAATGTTGATCTCATCTTGCCTTGAACTCCAATAGCCTACACTACACGTCCTTACCCTTCACGACACGACTTTGATATTACACTTATTTATCTGTATAGCCATTCATATGTTTAAGGAAGAGCTGCAATTCGTTCTGACCCAAGCTGTACCTTTCCTCACGCTCCTGTGCAATATTACCCATAAGTGTCGATTCAGTCTGAAAAGTGGATTTGAGCAACTCTATTTCAGCTGTTTCTTCGTCCTAAATTTTCTCATTTCTTACACAACTTTTTCTCCAATGAGCTTTAGATAACTGTACAGTATTTCGAAAGCGTTTATATACACGATTGAACTGTTCATCTATGCTCGTTAAGGATTAGTGAGGCGACAAATCTGTATAGAGAAATCCTGTATGTTTCGGTTTTGGGTGTTAGAAAATCCTGCAATAACACATCCTCCTCTTTCAATACTCCTTTCCTTCTCCTCCGCCGCCGTCACCGACACCTACGTATGTACAAGAATTCGGATTGTGTTCTCTTTGTCTCTCACTCATGGTGTGTTTGGGAGGCGTATTTGGCTCTCACAGGTCCTGACTGGCGGCGGCATCCATCACCCATGTCTATCCGCGGGTCGCTGGCGGGAAGAATCGTCTCGTTAGCTTCTTAAGGAAAACCGCGGCAAATATCTGATCTTCCCTGCAGGAGACACGAGTCCAGGTGATCATGTGGCCTCGAACGTTAAAGATGAGAAAAGTGCAAATGTACGTGAATGCACACTAATGGTCGTGTTCAGAAACGCCTTGCTCTCTCACCACGACAATTTTCCTAGGCCAAATAGACGACTAGCTGGGTTTTGAAGACAGTTTTCTTTGTGATAAACTAGGAATCTTGCCAATCCATGACCAGAACCATGAAATATCTTTGAAAACAAGAGTATCTTCAACTAGAGGCTTGGGGAAGTAGTGATGGTGAGAGAGCAAAGTGTTTCAGAATAAGGACCTTTAATAGAGATACACAAACAGTCTCTCTCTCTCTCTCTCTCTCTCTCTCTCTCTCTCTCTCTCTCTCTCTCTCTCGTATATATAATCACCTAGTCCAGGACACGATCCGATCTGCTCACAAACAGGATATAAGCCAAAGACGGCGGAGGAACCTTCACAAACTTGGAAACAGACCAGACAGGGGGAGGTAATGAATGTCGTGCGCCGCGGAGCAGATGAGGCGAGTCATGCCTGGCGCCACCCAAACCAGGAGAGAGAGAGAGAGAGAGAGAGAGAGAGAGAGAGAGAGAGAGAGAGAGAATTTAGGGACGAGAATGCGAATATAAGCCGGGAAAATGGAAGTCTCTCTCTCTCTCTCTCTCTCTCTCTCTCTCTCTCTCTCTCTCTCTCTCTCTCTCTCTCTCTCTCTCTCTCTCAAACACCTGTAAGAAAAATCAAGAAAAGAGAGTCGCATATTTAAGACTTTCGCAAACTGACAGCAACAAAGGAACAAATGTACACACGAAGAAGAAGAGAAAATAAAGGAAAGAAAAGCAAGCAAGCGAGCGGGAGAGTAGAAAGGAGAGAAGGAGAGTGTAAAGAGAATCCGAACGATCAGATAAACCACTCAGGAAATACGTCAAGACTTCTCGGAAAGCAGGTTGAGAAGTTAATATAATGCTTTTGAGTGCAAGTCTGGCGCAGTTGTCAGAGCGGAGGCGGCGGCGGGATGTTTACAGGCAGGGTTGGGCGGGTTGGGGTTATGGCGGCAAGCAAGGCAGTGAGGAGTAGGGGGGAAAGAGAGAGGGACGGGGCGGAGTGACAGGTGAGGGTGTGAGACGATATATGAGTAGGTGAGGAAAGATGAGGGAGTGAGGCGGGGTATGTGTGAACCTGGGGTGTTGGTGTAGAATAAATGACAAACAGTAAACATGTCTTACCAAAATAATATGTAACAGAAAAGATTGAATATAATAGTAGTAAGAAAGAAGGGAGGAACACACTATGTTTAACTTTTTCTTCTCTTGTTGTGTGTGTGTATGTGTGTGTGTGTGTGTGTGTGTGTGTGTGTGTGTGTGTGTGTGTGTCTGGTTCTTGCCTTTTTCTCCCTCCCCATCCCATCCCTCACCCAGCTCTGTGCAGCCACTTGCCTCTTGCCTCGCCTTGCACAGAGAGGGGAGAGCGGCGTGAGGCGAGAAGGGAGGGGAGGGAAGGCACGCCATCTCACAACCCGGAAGTAATAAGTGAATATTAATTTCCACGTGGCCGCTTTAAGCATGCACTCGCCTCACTCTGATTTAAACCTGCACGTAACCTGTTTACTTTCTTACTGTCTAATTTGCTTGCTTGGATTGTGTGTGTGTGTGTGTGTGTGTGTGTGTGTGTGTGTGTGTGTGTGTGTGTGTGTGTGTGTGTGTGTGTGTGTGTATGTGTGTGTGTGTGTGTCTGTATTTGTACATGCACCTCTTACTTCCTTTTATAAATCGCAAAGCATTATTCACATCACGTCATTTCATTCTATTTCCATCGTCTGCCGTGGAGAAAAAGGAGCGGCGGTGGAGTTTATCCACTTCAAGGTCATCATCCATTCCTACCCTAACACCGCCTCCGTGTATAGAGTCGTCCGTCTGCTGCGCGAACACCCCATTACTCCATCTCTGTCCCGTCCGTCACTCTCCATTACGTATATTTAGATCACAGCCTCCCGCCCCGATGCTCCAGGGAGAGTGGTAGTGGGCGGCGGGTGGATGGTCGGTGGTGGGCAGGGAGTCAGAACCTGAATGTCGAGACCAGCTTGGTTGTGGTGACCCCTGGGGAGGCGGGGCTGTGTGGCCACTGTGCTCAGAACTCAAGGCTCAGCACACGACACTCCCACAAGGCACGGGAGAGAAGGAAGGAGAGGGAAGAGTAAGGGGGAAGGAGAGCAGAACAAGGAAGTAGAGGAGACGAGATGGTGAAGAGAAGGAGATAAGGAGTGATAGGAGGACGGGAGGAACAAGGAGGAGAAAAGATGGGGGGGTAAAGATGTAGGCAGAGGACATGGAGAAGGAGGAGGAGGAGTATTGGTGGTAAGTGGAGGGGACAAACTTGAGTAGCGTACAAGAGGTGGGGAGATGGTGGGGGAGGGTCACTTATGGGAGTGGCGGGTGTGTGTGTGTGTGTGTGTGTGTGTACCGAGAGGCAGCAGTGTGGGTGAGTCAAAGGAAAGGATGCAGGAGTAGAGACGAGAGCAAGGAGACAAGTTCTTACAAAAAGTGAGCGAGAGAGAGAGCAGGCAGAGAGACAGAGGAGAGAGGGAGAGGAGGGGAATGCAGCGTTTTGTGGTCATGTCACAGCTCTCACAATTTGTACAGTTGTGTGTTGCGGTCCAGTGACTTAATGGACCTTCATCGCAGCGACCTCTGACCTCGCCTTCGTGTGGTCGGAGTGGGACACGCAAGATTTACAGGCGGTCAAGTTACACAGGCGACGCACAGAAACGCACTGAAGAGAGACACGGGGAGAGGCCACGAGACCCGCACTTCCGTTATCACCAAACTCCCTCTCCATCTTTCTCGAGAAGTTAAGTAAAACACAGCACTCTTCTCCCCGCAACGAAGCCATTGTTTTGTTGTTTAACACTCACTCCCAACCCTTCTCTATACCCTTTTCACTGCCACGGAGAACGACTCTAATTCCCTGCGACACTACCAACTAACCCTGAGTCGTGAGCAGAGATTCAGTCACTCTGATAAAAGGGGAATGAAAGTGCCACCCGCTGCGTCGCACAAAAACGGCAGGATGCTTCGTCAAAGCCATTCAAGGCTCAGAAAACCGTATTGCTTTCCAGTCAGTCTCAAGCTAGTGGAGGGCTGTTTCGTAAATTTGAGCCAATCCCACGAAGGGGCTATTTGCATGCAGATGTGAGTTTCCCAGCGACGGTACATTGGTATTAGGCAAGGAGGGCACCAGAGAACGAGTTAAGGCGACCGGCCCCTCCTATCACCCTGAAGGAAGGGGAGGAGGAAGGAGTGAGAGACAGGAACTGAGAGGCAAGGAAAACGAGAAATCGAAGCAGAATCGTAAGGAAGACTCCAGTTTCGGCGCTCAAATACAGGTAAGAAAGAAATTCACTTAAAAAAAATAAAATAGAATAATACATTCCTCTCCTGCTTCTTCTTAGATTTTATACAGTTTTTTCTTTGCTATTTTCCATCATAAATTTTTAAGTGGAGGTGAAAATAGAATATGTGACACAGAGCGATTGGGAGGTTGATGTGCTTTAAATGGAAGAAGAAGAAAAGGAGAAGAAGAAGAAGAAGAAGAAGAAGAAGAAGTAGAAGAAGAAGTAGAGGAAGAATTAGAGGAAGAATTAGAGGAAGAATTAGAAGAAGAAGAAGAAGTAGAGAGAGAGAGAGAGAGAGAGAGAGAGAGAGAGAGAGAGAGAGAGAGAGAGAGAACGAACCATTGAATCTTGAAAGGGAAATAGCTTCAGGTGTTTGAGCGGAAATACATAGAGGTAGATGGAAAGTACGTATAGTAGTAGTAGTAGTAGTAGTAGTAGTAGTAGTAGTAGTTGTAGTTGTAGTAGTGGTGATGGTGATAGTAGTAGTAGTAGTAGTAGTAGTAGTAGTCATAGTAGTAGTAATAGTAATAGTAATAGTAGTCGTAGTAGTAGTAGTAGTAGTAGTAGTAGTAGTAGTAGTAGTAGTGAAAGTAGTAGTAGTGGTGGTGATGATAGTAGTAGTAGTAGTAGTAGTAGTAGTAGTAGTAGTAGTAGTAGTGGTAGCAGTTAGAGGAAGAGGAAGAGGAAGGTGAGGAAGAGGTAGGTGAAGAGGAGGTGGAGAAGGAGGAAGAATAAAAATAGTGGTAGTAGCAACAGTATCTAAGGCAGTAGAATTGGCTGTAGCAATAGTAGCAGCATTGTTTTAAAATGTATAGAAATGGTACTATGGACGAGGGGACTGAGGGCGAGGCATGAAAGGGTGAAGGGCCCTGGAGAGGACACGGCCACACCCACGGCGACCCTTCCCGCCGCGCTGCTCACAGCCAGGCGAACCACGGACGAATTCACATCCAACTTTCAGCATTGCGTAAAATTTGCGTATATTTCAGATTACGGGGTATTTTTGTCTGAAAATGGTAGAGAGACGGAGAGAGAGAGAGAGAGAGAGAGAGAGAGAGAGAGAGAGAGAGAGAGAGAGAGAGAGAGAGAGAGATGCAGAAACGTCATACAAGTGTTGGTAGTGAAGTCGAAGAAAAGATAACATCCAAATAGAGTTGCGAGGGCAACCCGCGAACCACACAGAGCAGGTAATGCCGGATCAGAATTCAAACCAGCCGTCCACAAGCTGAAAACACTCAAGTGACGCAAGTAATTGGTGCAGCTGTGAAAAGTGTGGGTGCGCTCCTTCACGACCCACACGTTCCCCAGTGAGAGCAGGTAATGTTTTAGATCTTGTCAAGATAAGAGACAAATGTATCATGGACAAATTGTAACAAATTATTGTTAACATGTATAAAAATAATAATCATCATAAAAGGAAATAGTTTATCACTGTATTCCTGAAAATATTGCTTAAAGCAAACTCGCCTATCATTTTTTTTTTTCTTTCATTTGTCAGTCACTTCGACTTAAGTTGTAAGTACTGCCACATCAGCGTAAGCATTTTGCCACAGTCATACCAGACCATTATCGAGCTGTCGAGCTGACTGGTGAAATGCCTTGTAATAATTAGTTTTAACTACGAGCAGACCACGTGAATGTCAACACAGCAGCAGCAGCTGCAGCAACATTAGCGTGAAGATAAAAACAGTGTTGGCAACATCCCCAGCGCCCAAACTTTATAAGTGAGACAGAGGAGGACAGCCTTATTCATGTGCGAGAGTCACCTCACTGAGGGTCACACGAGACAAGCGAAGCAAGAGACGAAACGAACGCAGCAGACTGTTAATGCGAAGCCTCTCGCCGGCCCTGAACGGCGGATGACTGGGTAAGGTTGGTATGCCCGTTGGCGCGCGAGAGGAAGGGACGAGGGTTATGGCTATGCTGGACATACTGCCTCCACGGGAGAAGGAAAAAGGCTTCATGGAGGGTGAAGGGACATACGGAGGTAGAAAAGCAAAAAGAGACACTGTGTCGAGGGGCTCGCTGCTCTGAGTGACAATAAGCATGTGTTCAAAAAGAAATCTCCCACAGTCGTTATGGGAGCATTTTTTTCTCTTAAATAAATAATACAAGAATATGGACATGGATAATAATACTAATAAAGGCACTACTACGACAGTTGCATACTAACAGTGTGCGATTCAGTAAAACAACGAAACATTATGAATCAGACTTGACCAGCATCTTCAACGACCAACATTTCTGGTTATAAGTGTTGCAGGGCAGGATGCTTCCGTCCCACCAATCACAGCTGAGCAGGCGACGCTAAGGAGGCTGCCACTGCGAGACAGGAACCAGCTCTACTGATATCAGGCTTACGTGGCCCAGAGACAGGACTGCCACGAGCAACATGCCCACTGTAACAGGGCTCAGTATAGTACCATACCTGCTCTCCTCTTTCATTGCTCACCCACTCCTTGTCTCTACCCTGTGTTTCCTCTGCCCCTGTCCAGCTCTTGCCCGCCCCCCCTCCTCTTCCTATCTATGCACTGACTATCAATGAGAGGGCCCTTAGGGTCAACAAGTTATAAACACGCACCAAGTATGACAGATTAGAGATACCGGAGTCAATGTGCTTAGAATGTTAAGTGCGCTGGCCCTTGGGTAAGGGAAGGTTTGGCTTGCCACGTCCACCAAAACAGCTGATGCAAGCAAGAGGGTGCAAAGAAGAGTGTTCTGTTCATGGCTGCGCAGTATATAGAATTGAGACAATAAGATCAATGGTTATAACAAAGCAAATAAATGTATGTGATGAAAAGCAATCATCAAACTGAACAGGAGCCCCGATGAAAAATAGCAGTCATTAAGGCTCTAATACCAGATCAATATCACACGTGACCAACACAGCGTAACACCGTATCATCATCAGGGAGGAGACACGCCCCGGCGACCTGCACTACCCTTTTTTATTATAGACAATGAGCCAGATAATACCCGGCCACGCACCGACGGCAGGTATGGTTCAATCAACAGGAAAGGTAAGCCAGGTAATCCAAACTGATGGGCTACGAGGGAGCGGCAGAGCACCTATAGAGCCGCTACGTGGCAAATCCTGGCCACTGCGTCACGTAAGCCTGTGAACGAGGCGGCGGGTTTCATTACCTGAGGAAGGTGAGGCGAGAGAGAAGGGGGAGTGTCACCAATTAGTTGCAGGAGGAGGCTGGCCACCCATCACCTGCGTGGTGTAGTGGCGCCAATTAGAAGGTGGCCAGGCGAGGGGAGGCGAGGCGAGGCCAGGACCAGACTGGGAATTAGCTAAGTCCGGGAGGAGGAGTAAAGAATAAAGCAAGTGTGAACATACAAGGAAAGTGGCGCCTGAATGATCTCACAAAGTGAAGCGTAAAACAGTTTACCTGATATTCTGCAGACACATAAACTGAGAAAGTTGGAAGCAGCAGACTGAGGGGAAAAAAGGAGATAAGAATCTAAGATCGTACATCAAGCTGAAATGAAGAATAAACGTAGATCTTATTAACTCTACATGTACGAGAACTATCTATATATATAAATAATAGCGACGGTAAAGGACGAAAAGAAACTGAGAAAAATCTATTTTTTATTCAATAATATATTACTGAAAACCAATGAAAAAAGACAAACGTGCTCGTTATAGGAAAGACGAATTACATGCACATGCACTTAGGAGTATGAGAAAGGGTACGCTCATGGCACCTTTAATGGCACAAATCCTACTCAATGCTTCCCACGAGACGCTTATACAATGCCAGGATGATGAGGCCCCTCAAAGAGCCCTCATATTAATTCCTGCAAGACCAGAGAGACGTGTCAGGAAGTGGCGTGCGCGGCTCCTCGTGGTGCGAGGGGTGGAGGGCGTCGCGTCTCTGTCACCGCTAAGCAGCACCAGGCAATCCAGACTTCTACATGCCTCCCTATACACCCGCTGACTCACCCAGATCATCCCGCGTACCTCTTCACCATCACGCTGCGGAACATACGGAGGACGTGTATACTATCAAGGCGTCGCTGCAACGGTGGGCGAGAGGAGGGAGGATAAGAACGGGAGAAGAGATGAGGATAAAGAAGAGGGGCATCAAATCGTCTTATCCATTCATTCATACACACAAAGCCTGACTCAGAGAAGGTGGTCAGTGTTTCCCTCTCGCTTGGACTTTGATGTATGACCTGAAGAAGAGGGTTGCTCAGAAATTAATAATCCACCGCTACAATAATTAATCACTATTTTCCACCTGTCTGGAGTTCCCCATCTATATCCTGGTTTCTTTCTTCGTCGTTCCTTTCTGTACTTTAGAGTCTCCCTTACCTTATGCTACCGCCCTCCTCCTCCTCCTCCTCCTCCTCCTCCTCCTCCTCCTCCTCCTCCTCCTCCTCCTCCTTCCTTGCTCGATTTTCTCCAACTGTCCGAAAAGTAACAGATTAAATGACAATATAAACGTGAGACAAAAGGCAGATGATGAAAATGTAGGGACACCAACGCTCTCTCTCTCTCTCTCTCTCTCTCTCTCTCTCTCTCTCTCTCTCTCTCTCTCTCTCTCTCTCTCTCTCTCTTTCCTGCCACCTGTCCTTCCACATGCACGAACTGATAACCCACAATTTTGGAATTAAATACAATTATACTCTTACAGCGTCATTATTCGTGATGATTAACTCCTCTCTCTCTCTCTCTCTTCCTCCTCCTCCTCCTCCTCCTCCTCCTCCTCCTCCTCCTCTCCTGACACCCATTTATATACTGTCCCCCCCTCCAATTTTTTCCTGCTTCAATGTCCACCGCAACCCTTATAAATTGTCCTTTTTTACCGATCATTTTTTTGTCTTTCGCTCTCCTCCTCTCTCTATAATAAGATTCGTCCCTTGTCAACGCGTCCACTCAGACTACCATAGCATTTGAGGCAATTATTTCCCCACAGACCATAATCACAACCTTGGCAGCACTCACACCATCGCACACGCCATTGTTATCATCACCATCTTCATCATTTTCGCCTTTTTCTTTTCGTTCAGCCCCTTTGTTTTTATATCCAAATTTTCCCGTGTCTTCACCATCATTATCGCCAATATGAATCATCTTAACCATTCATTCCTCTGTCTCGAGTTTTTTTTTTTCTCTTTTAGCGATGTTTTTGTTTTCCGTTGGCTTAATCATCAGTTTCGTCTTGTCTATAGCGCTAAATTCCTCATCGTTTGACACCTGGAGAACATTGTATTGGAATCCTGTCATCACCCCACACCACCATCACGACCATCATCCCATACCCCTTCTTTACCACAACCTTCCACCCCACAGCACAACCTTTCCCTTCCCTCTGCCACACCACCGCCACAACTATCACACCCTCCCCAGCACCACACACCACAACCTTCCCTTCCCTTCCATCATACCACCAACACCACCACCACCAACACCGAGGGACAATAACGCAGCGGCTTGTTAACGATGAAAATTTTTCCTGCCAAATATTTATGGTTGCCTGAACACGCGCACCGCTGGGAGAACCGGAGCTTGATGGGACAGGAGGAGGAGAAGGAAGAGGAGGAAGAAGAGGAGGAGGTGGTAACGTGAAGCAGAGCCAGCCGCTGCGCATTAACTGGCAGTACATAACGCGTGAACTGTTGGGTTCTTTACAACTTATACAGTGAGTTAATCTCGTTTCAGCGACACGACGACCTGGCTGACACGCAACGGCGCAGTATGTCACGAACCATCACCACCAAAGAGATTTTCATGTATGTTATGTCGTATTAGTGTCCCATCGCACGCTTAGCCTTTCAAACGTCGTCTTTCCGTCTCCTCATGCACGCTTAGCTAATTTTTTTTCTGGACGTATGCATAATTTCGAGCGCGGTAATTCACTGAGTTTAATTATAGGAAATTGGTAGGTAATTATAAGGTATCCGAGTGTCGTCTGCTGGCGCCGACACCCATTAAATGTCGTCCATTCTTCCTGTTCGCAATCATCAGGAGGGAAAAAATGTAACATGGGACTGGAGCGTGTAAACCGAGTCCCCAAAACCATATATTTCCTAAAGTGATGTTAAATTTGTCTCTAATTGCTGCATAATTGTCCACTTGTACCCACCGTGCACCGTGATTAACTGGGGACTAAATCACAAGGTCGCTGATGTATTTGGACAGGTAACTAGTGGGTCAGACAGGTAATGAGTAAGTCACAGGTAGGTCACGCCTGCTGCAACAATAACCGGGAAATGACTCTACACTGACTGATGCTGGTTGTTAGCTGTTAACTGTGCCATTGAGTGCTAACTACCTGTGTGTGTGTGTGTGTGTGTGTGTGTGTGTGTGTGTGTGTGTGTGTGTGTGTGTGTGTGTGTGTGTGTGTGCGAGCGTTATATCCAATCCCTGTCTCGCTCCCAGCTAAATTTACACTATTATTTCGCACATTTGCTGCTGCTCTCATTTATTACTACCTCCTATGTATTCTATTGTTTTCCCTCACTCTGTTTCAGTGTCTTTTTATTTGTCTGACTGTTGGTTCCTTTTCTTCATCATTTGCGTGTCTATATTTCTATGATTGACTTTTCCCTGTTGATTTTTTTTTTTTTTTGTTAGTCTGTCTCTTTCGTTTATCTGTTTGCCTTACCGATAATTCACCACTTTTTTTTTCTGTCTACAGTTTTTATTCAAATGTCTGTTTTTTTGGGGGGTTATTTATTAGTCTACTTTGTCTCTTCGTATCTCTTTGTCTGCCTGGCTGTGTACCTGTCTGTCTATACCTGTGACCCCATCTTTACCTGTCCGTCTATTCACCTTCCCGCACGCCACAAAAACTCGACCCGCTATGACCCTTGGCAAGAACGCATATAACTGTGATTCCTTCAAATAACATGTGAGTGTATGTAATCTGCTGGTATAGATAACCGAGGAAGGCCATGGAAGAAAAAAACACATTAACATCTTGATCGTTCCTGACACCGTAAGTCACGCTCTAACCCTCGTTATTAAGGTGCATTTCATTAAGGTGCTTCCGCCGCCTTACCACAGGGAGACCTCACAAACTTAACTCCCTCATACCCATGGTGTAGAGGTGACGTACATACCCAGGGAGCACCAGAGGGGAATAATGCTTGCCTCTTTGTTCCTGCGTCACTGATAAAAATTGTGCATACATTGTTTTGGACCACAAATGTTATTGTTTGAATGTTTTATGCCATGTTTAATATATTATTAGTGGTACAGGAAAAAACATATCACATCAGTTACAACTTTTACGAATTTGTGGTCAATAGAATACTTGTTTTATCTATCTATCTATTTATCTATCTATCTATCTATCTATCTATCTATCTATCTGTCTGTCTTTCTGTCTCTCCATCTTTCTATCTATTTGTGGACGTCGCGAAAGGAGGCAGACACAAGAAGAGCTAGGTGCACATTTCTGCTGCTAATACCACACTGTCTGTCCTACCGTCTCGTCCTCTCCGGGTCTCATCACCACCGCAACACATCACCACCTCCACCACCACCCCATCTGCAGCTTTCCCGCCTGACACCCGCCACTTAGAGCCTCAAAGCGAAGTCCTGAAACCCTGCCGTGTCTTGTTAGCAATTGAACATTATTTATGATTCGGTAAGCCATGTTTAAATCCTATAGCTAAATGGAAAAAAACTAAACTAAAAGGTGGTAAATAAAATGTTAAAAAAAGGAAAAGGGGGAGAGAGAAAGAATTGTAATAGTACTACATATTCAGCAAAGGTGTGGTCGTGACATGGCAACACTGCGGCTCTTGCGTCCATTTCACTCGCAAAAATTTAAGACAGTTTTTGGCGCGGTATTTATGGTTAATAACGTCGCTTTACAGTCCGGGGGGTTTTATGGTTAATTCACGTTTAATTGGAGTATTTTCGAGGAAGTAAATTAAGCGGAGCAAGGGACGGGCGCGGCGGAAGAGGATAAACATACCTCAGGGAGCCTCTGTATCTCACCGCTGCCGAAAATTGGGTACTTTTAGCAGCAGCTGGGACAGGGAGGGGGAAGATGGCACACGGAGGTAACTGCGATGGGAGGGGAGAAACGTAGTTGTATGGGAGAGGGGAAAGGAGAACGAGGCACCTGCTGGAAGAGTGGGCAAGGGAGGGTAAGTGTAGGCAGGAGGAGGAGAGGTAGCAGCGCGAAAAGAGGTCGGAAGGCAAAATTGAGACGGGAAGGATGAGAAAGCGATAGGTGAAATTAAGGGAAGTGACGATGGGAAGAGAAAAGGACGCGATAATATCAAGAAAAGCAGATCAAGTCAATATAAAGCTTTACAAGAAAAATCCTCATCATTGCATATCATCGGGCACCGGAAAAGACCATGATGGCGGAAGTTTGCAAATATTACCTGACGAAACATCGACAAGAGAAAGAATTATTCCCAAAGGCGGGCAAGACGGAGACAAAACTGAGGCGTCGTCACACAACACAACACTCAAAAATTTTTCTGTTGCTCATGAATTTTTATAAGATGGTAAAGGCATGTGGTGCTGTGTGCTTGTGTATGTGTGTGGTGAGAGCTGTGTGTCTTTGTGTGCGTGTGCGTGGGTGAGTTTGCTTGTGGAGTCGTCAGTGTGGTTACGACAGCACTAAGCGAGACAAAGGAAGGGTAAAGGGAAGGTAGAGGGCCGCCCAGGTCACTCCGCTACCTGAGGTTAATCTAGGTAAGCTCTCCTGTCGGAGCGTGTAGGTGCTTCAGGTACGGCAGGAACAAGGAATAACAGGACCCGCGCCCCGAAATATGCAAGTCCTTCGTGAGAGTAACACCTGCTGCAGCGACGCGCCTTTTTCTCCCTACAATTTAATTAAAGGAACTATGGCGCTTGTTTACGAGTGTCCAGAGGCGTTAGTGTCCGATTCCTGCCAAGTAACAAGGCCAGATCGAACGAGGAAACTTGCCGAGCAGAGAGAGAGAGAGAGAGAGAGAGAGAGAGAGAGAGAGAGAGAGAGAGAGAGAGAGAGAGAGAGAGAGAGAGAGAGAGAGAGAGAGAGAGAGAGAGAGAGAGAGAGAGAGAGAGAGAGAGAGAGATTGTTCCTGATGGCAACCGACCCTAAGGTGCTCTAACAACAATATGTCCGAAGGTAATATTACATGGCCTGACAGAGAGACAATCGCTCTTAATTCAGGCTGACCGCAGGGTTTCACCTATGTGGTGCCCCCTGAAGCCCTCAGAGATATTCTGGTAACGGTCTGATGCATGAACGCTAAAGGGAGAAAGCCGAGATGTGCTAAAGGAGAGTCTACTGATAGGAACTGATGTTGAGGAATAGGTGTAAAGGGAAGGGAGATAGGTAGCCATTCGTTATCACCTTGGTCAATGTTGCTGCCGTTTGTCGCAATAAGAAATATGAAATAAAAATCTATAACCACAACCAGTCATGTAATACATAGTTCGTCCAGGAATAATACGACTAACTGAGTGGAGGTGTCACGGCATCGGACTTGTTCTTGAACACTGTGGACTAGCCGGAAGGATAGAGCATGGAGTGTGTGTGTGTGTGTGTGTGTGTGTGTGTGTGTGTGTGTGTGTGTGTGTGTGTGTGTGTGTGTGTGTGTGTGTGTGTGTGTGTGTGTGTGTGTGTGTGTGTGTGTGTGTGTCACCAGCCTACCCCTAAACGTCCCGGCTCATCACAAAAGACTCTCGTCCTTTTGCATGTCACCGTCAGATCGTTCAACACAAACCCACCGTCACTCCCCTTCTCCTTCCCTCAGCCACCGACCCCTACGTCCACCTACCAGCACGGAAAATCCCTCCGACCTCCTTTTATCTCTTTCCTCTCTCCCTCCCACTTGAACAAACTTTGTCCGGCTAGTAAACTGTTTGTCCAGGCTCTGTGTCCCAGTATGAAGGGCTGCTGGCTCCCAGGATTAAGGCTCCCACACCTGGGGCGACACCGGAGGGACCCTTATAGGCACCAACGACCCTCCCGCGACCCTCTAGCGACCCGTGTCTTCGCCTGCTTCAGTGCGCGACCATCTTTTGTGCTGACGCTGGGAACACTCGAGAGGAAGAACCCGATCTGATTTGGTCTTATATCAGGACGCGGTAATTGGCTGAGACGGCGGCGGCGGCGACGACGGCAGCTGAGAGGGGAATGCGTTAAAGCTGAGAGCTCGTTCCCTGTGCAAACAAGTCCGTGTTTACCTTGGCGACATCCACGACAACGCGACGCATCAAACACATCACCGACAGGACCACGGAGAATAGGCCAATAATCTCTCTTTTTTTCGCCTTTCTTCTTGTCCCCCTTTTTCATTATTTTCTCCTCCCATCCCTGTCCTTTTATATAAAAGCTCACTGTGACGTGCCAATGCCCTGCCTCCCTTTAGTCGTGGTTGATTAGCTCGTCTGCCTGACAAGCCCCATTCCCTTTACCTGTTGCAACGGACAACCTTTCTCTCGTTAAGGTGAATGGCGTTCAACCTTCCCTTGTTAGTCACGCTCACGAAGTTCGTCACACGCAACGGGGATTTGTGGGAGTGCAGGCAGAGGACAGCTAATATACAACTGCGAGTACTTAACAAATTAACAAACTCTAACGGTGCTTTATGCAGCTGTTAATCTATCCGTGTCAATTCACGAAACGTTCATGGCTGCACTTCGTCTTCTTTATTGCTGGCAGGCAGGGCGCGCTCACGTGAGGGTGATTGTGGTGATGGTGATGACGATAATAATGATAATGATAATAAAGATAATGATAATGATGATGATAGTAATGATAATAATAATGATAATAATAATAATAATAATAATAATAATAATAATAATAATAATAATAATAATGATAATAATAATAACAAAAATGATAATAATAATAATAATAATAATAATAATAATGATAATAATAATAATAAAACTGGCAATAATAATAGTCATAACATCAACAACAACAACATCAACAATAACAATTAAACTCGCTGTATGCAGCGTTATCTAATTCTACAATATACCCTGCTAGAACGACCACACACACACACACACACACACACACACACACACACACACACACACACACACACGCACACCAGCAATTAAATACTTGAAGCATCGCACTGATTTATACCAAAGGAAGCGAGTTTTCAGTCTGGGTATTAAGAAAAAAAGTAAAAAGAAAAATAATAAAAATAATGATAACTGGCTGGGGTTCCAAGGGCTGGGTAATTATGGAACAAAATAATTCGGATAAAAATAAATTTCGAAGCAGATTATGACGTGGTAATCCGGGACGCATCGTAAGCTGCCGTAAAATTCACTTGATTAGTCTTTTACGAGGTGGAGGTATGCAAATGAAGCCTCACGGTGGAGTCCAGCTTGAACCCGAGCCGAAAACACCTGATTACTGGTCGATCCGTGGTGGTGATGGTGGTGGTGATGGTGGTAGTGGTGGTGTGATGATGTTAACCCTTTCAATACTGGGGCAGATTTTTTTTACTTTGAGATTTGTGTACGATTAGAACAATTTATTTATATTAAGAAAGGTTTATGGTGGTCAGAAGGCTAATGGCCAGAGTCTTCACTATTCTAATCCCAAACATGAGTTTCTGAAGCTGTATAAAATTACGAAATAGTAAGCAGAATAAATATAGAAACGAGTCATGATAGAAACGAGTCATGATACTGAAGAGGTTAAATAATAAAAGGTTATAATCAAAGAAAAAAGATGAAGAAAAACAAAGAACAAGATGAGATAGAAAATGATAAGGAGGAAGAGAAAGAAGAGAAAGAAGAGGAAGAAGAGGACCTAAAACTGAGCCGGTTGATTTTTTTTTTTTTTTTATACCAAGAAGGGAGTTTTGGAGACAAGCAAGATTTTGAGGATCTCGCGACCATAAAAGTTGAATCATTAAAAACTTATTATGACACGCTGCCGAACTTTTTTTTTTCCTCCTCCTCCTCCTCCTCCTCCTCCTCCTCCTCCTCCTCCTCCTCCTCCTCCTCCTCCTCCTCCTCCTCCTCGTATCTCCCCTCTCCCGCCGCGCTTCCAATAACACAAGGACGAAGCCATGTAGAGGGAACTAAAAAAAAAAAAAGAAAAAAAAAATGCTAAGAAGAGGTGTGTGCGTGCGTGTGTGCGTGTTTGGGAGGAAGAGAAATAAGAGAGACAGAGAACGAAAAATGTAAGAAAGAGAAAGGAAAATGGATTTGAAAAGGGTGAAAAAGATGGCTTAATCAGGCGAGAGAGAGAGAGAGAGAGAGAGAGAGAGAGAGAGAGAGAGAGAGAGAGAGAGAGAGAGAATAATTGAATCTCCATTTAATTACATACGAGATTAGGAGTAATTACATATGGGATACAGATGATAACGCCCGACAGAAAAAAAGAAGAAAACACTGGAAATATTACCGGTACACACAAAGAAAAGATATAAAATAAGAGACGGGAAAAAAAAAGCAAATTAGTGTGAAATAATGAGAACCAAAGCAATGTGAGGGGAAAAATAACTACATACAAGTGAAAAGAAGAAGAAAAGAACGGAAGAAGAAGAAGAACAAGAACAAGAAGAAGAGGAGGAGGAGGAGAAGAAGGGTAAAGGAAAGAACAATGGAAAATGAGAAGGATAAAGACAAAAGACGACGAAACAGTACTAGAGAACAATAATATACACTCAAACAACAAATATAACGGATGTCAATCAGTGCAATTAATTAAAGGAAAAATAAAAAGAATATTAATGACAATGATTAAACAGAAAGAAAGAATAATAATGTTACTTTCCTCACTCACGTTGTCTCAAGAGTAATACAGATGCAATGATGATCAAAGAGGAGGAGGAGGAGGACGAAAGAGGAAAGGAGAAAAAGTGGTGGTGAAAGAGGAGGAAGAGTAGGAGGAGGACGAGGAGGAGGAGAAGGAGAAGGAGAAGGAGAAGGAGGAGAAGGAAGAAAAGAAGAAGAAAGGGTAAAGAAGAAAAGTGGCGGTGGAAGAGGAGGAGGAGGAGGAGGAGGAGGAGGAGGAGGAAAAGAAGAGAAGGAACATTAATGCGGGTAGAGTCATCGGGTATGGAAGTTTAGAGTGTGTAAAACTAATTGAAGGCGTGCGATAAAGATAGTGTCGTCCACGTAAAACTCCTCTCACCTCTCACCTCTCTCTCTCTCTCTCTCTCTCTCTCTCTCTCTCTCTCTCTCTCTGTCACCTCACTTTCCCCTAACTGACGGTGATAAAAACATTACTACACCGGAAGGTAAAAACTATGTGTGTGTGTGTGTGTGTGTGTGTGTGTGTGTGTGTGTGTGTGTGTGTGTGTGTTCATGCGTGGTTGCAAATATCCGTCTGCCTTTAATCTGAACGCGGCGGGCGATTTGTATGCTGTGACAGGAGAGTGATAGCTGAGCGGGGCTGCCACCTCTGACGGCATGACGTGTGGAAACGAGAGGGAGGCGTGGTGTAACTGTCAGAGTGCATTCAAGAGAGTGTGAGATGTGGGCGAAGATTACCCATGTCTTCAAAGGCAAAAGAGATGGCAGTTCGGTGTTCTTGTGTTTTTTTCTCATTGCTAGTGCAGAATCTTTGTTATACTATAGCAAAAATGGTGAACACATCGTTAGAAATCCCAATAACTTCCACTAGAGCAAGTTTAAGTAGATGCGATAAGAGGTTGAAAACTTAGAGGATACCGACTGATATATTGGGTGTGTATTAGCCGTTCAGGTTTGTGTGGGTGTTGTGTGGAGGGGCTTTAAGGAATGTATAGCATGGATGATGGTGTTCAGGTGTGGCAGATGGAGAACGAAGCTGGCATGCGAAGATGTGTGGAGTGTGGAAGGTCTAGGTATCGCGGACATTATTAGATATCATAATCCCAAAGGAGCTTGTTATGTAGATGACTTCAGTACTTATCTAAAAATACAAAGGCTGATCGTGCGGTGTGGTATGTAAGCGGAGGAGTAGAAAAAAGGTCAACTAGATAATGTAATCTTGAAACGCCACTTATAGACGATGAAGGACCCATTGGGCACTGTAGTGAGGTAAATGTTAGTATTTGTAGTTTTAACTAATCTAGTGAAATAAACGTATCGTATATTTTCTTTTTGTTTGTGATGAGAAAATAAATGAAATAATTAATGAAAAAAAATAAGAAATTCAGCCAAAACAAATATTCAAAAAACCTCAAAAGAAGTGTAAAAACATTTGTATAATATCATTTGTATAATATCACTTACACACACACACACACACACACACACACACACACACACACACACACATACAAATATAGCCAGAAAAACAAGCAGACACACAGATACACAAACAGATACACCACCAGACGCAGACAAAAAAAAAAAAAGACAATAAGCCGAAAAATTCACAACCTCCTAGGACTCCGCCGGTCCTGGCAAGGCAAACACTGCGCCTCCCTCCAGTGCCTGTTGTGTTGGTGCTCGGTGCTCGCGTGCTATTATTCTCATCTCCATTATGGCTTATCTTGCAGCACTTGAGACCAAAGAGTTGAGTACTTGGGGATAATAATTACGTATCCCAGAGAGAGAGAGAGAGAGAGAGAGAGAGAGAGAGAGAGAGAAACTATCCAGCAGAAAAAGAATTACTAAATGTTGCAGATGGAGAAAAATACAGCGACAGAGGTTAACATTCAACTCTAAATATCTGATGAAAAATTAAAAGAACGAAAGAAAAACATTGTGTAAAGGAGAAGAAAAGACGATATACAAAACCTGATAAAGCAGAGAGAGAGAGAGAGAGAGAGAGAGAGAGAGAGAGAGAGAGAGAGAGAGAGAGCAACAACAAGGTTCAATTTGGTGGCGATGCGAGGGGATAGGAGAAGCTGAGGGAGGAGGGAGTAGAGGAGTAGGCGGAGGAGTGGCTAGCGAGTGGGTAGCGGTGCCCCTCCCTGATAGCGTTATCAGGTGTGTGTTGCGCCCACCTTCCGCCACGCCCTCGGCAAACACTGGCGACGAAGGAACGAGAGGCAAGGTGGGTGACAACTGGAGGACACAGGAGGGCGGGAAATGAAAGGTAGAAGAGGAAGAGAAGAGGAGAATGGGAAAAAGAAATCGAAAAGGAAGAGAATGATTAAAATGAATGGAGATTGGAACAACGAAAGGGACTGAGAAGGAAAAAATGTAATGGAGAAACGGAGGAATGAAATAAGGCAAGGCAAAGCAAGGCAAGGCAGGGAAGAAGAAAAGAAGGGAAGAGGAGAATAGTAAGGAATGAATGAGAGTTGGAACAGATATAGAGAAGGAAATGACTCGAGGACGAAAAAGGAGGGAAAGGGAGAAATGTACGAGAGAATAAGACGGAAAAGATAGGAACAGAAAGGAATTTGAATTCAAATAGAGAACAGAAATAAAGTGACGAGGATAAAGAAAAATGGAAAGGAGAAACCAGAAACGAATGACTTGGAAGAAGAAGAAGGAGAAGAAGGAAAAGGAGAAAAGAAGAAGAAGAAGAAGAAGAAGAAGAAGAAGAAGAAGAAGAAGCAGAGGCAGGACGAAGAAGTTGAATGAAGAAAAACAAGAAGATAGGAACGTAAAGGGAAGAGGGATGAATAGATGGAGGGGAAAGGGTGGAAAGGAAGGGAGGAGTGAGTAAAACAAAATAGTAGTAGTTGTAGAAAGGCAGTGACGACGGGAAGGGAGGAAGGAATAAAAGAAAAAAAATGAAAAGGGGAGGGAAATAGGGAGGAATGATGGAAACCAAACAGAAAGGGAACACAAAGAGAGGGTGAGAATAAATTACAATAAATATTTAAATGAAAGAAAATATTCGAATATTAAATAACACCAAAATAACAGTGAGAGACCACCACCACCACCACCACCACCATCACTAACAACAACAACAACAACAAAAAGAAAACACACCAACGTCAGTTTGTCTGGAGTGAAACCACCAAACGATAAGCCAGAAAAAGAAGAATAATGCGACGAGAGAGAGAGAGAGAGAGAGAGAGAGAGAGAGAGAGAGAGAGAGAGAGAGAGAGAGAAGGCAAGGCTCAGACGGGGCGAGGAGCGATTCGACAACAAGTAATTAAAAGCAGAGAGGAGGAAGGACGAGAAGGAGAAGGAAGAAGGAGGAGGAGAAGGAGGAGAAAGAGGAAGAGGAGGAAGAGGAGAAGGAGGAGGAAGGACATATTGGTGGTGGAGATACAGAAAATGAAGAGGTAAGACATAAATAAGAGGTGAAAGAGAATGAAAATGGGAGGAGAACATGCACTGACCAGACAGGTATGAGATGCAGGCAGGTATATGGTGCGCGTCTGCTCCGAATAACACACGACTTCAGACTTGCACCGTATCAGTCCCGATCGCAATAAACACTCCTTACCAGAAGACACCAGCCAGCCAACCACCCAGCCAACGAGCCAGCCAGTACCGCACCGAGATGCATCCAAGTTTTACCAATGTTCACGAGGGTTCGTCGGTATCTCACGCGGTTCGAGAAGAGGGGTTCAACACAGCTTCATCGCCGCCTGACCGTAAACTCGAGTACTGAGCGAGGTTGTTACGTCTCATAAAACTGTCAAGCGATGGATAGTTGGTGAGTAGTTCTTACGAGCTCAGGAATTAATTAGACGTCCTCGTAAGTTAATAGGATGAGTAATAATTATGTGCAAGGAGTACAAGTCAGGAGGAGGAGGAGGAGGAGGAGGAGGAGGAGGAGGAGGAGGAGGAGGAGGAGAGAGAGAGAGAGAGAGAGAGAGAGAGAGAGAGAGAGAGAGAATCACGTAACAAGGATAAGAAGAGTGAAATAATGCTGTATGGAAAGAGATCAGAGCAATCAAGGCAGGGCGGGGTCCACTAACTCCACCAACACTACACGCGGTGCCCACACACTCCACCACGCCACTACGCCGCCCCGCCCTCCAATCCTCCCGCGGCAACACGAGGGCGCCAGACACACCCAGCACGGTGCAAGCAAAGCAGGAGGGCGCGCCGCTTCATTACTCCCATTACAGGCGGGCAAAATTCAATACACAAGGATGGGTTGTACAGAATATTAATGCACTCCTAATTAGTCTACCAGCTATGCCATGCCCACCGCTCCCTTCCTTTATACGAGAGCGGCCACGAAGCACAGGAACAAGGTAATTAAAACGCACCTTCCCACTCATTATCATAAACATCGCAGCCTCAATTTGATCTGATCGCAAGTCTGATGTGATGCGGTGGTGGTGGTGGTGGGTGGGTGGGTGGGGAAAGGGAGAGAGGCTGCCATTCAGAATCAGAGTACATACATGCAGGCTCAAGTATAAGGTATAAGTGGAACATTGCTTACTTGTATAATCTCCAGTGGGTAAGCATTCTGTACTGAGCGTATCACTTTGTTTCCAGGTGCGTGCCCAGATTTCTTTTTCTCTCCGTTTAGCATTGGATCTTTAATTACGCGCCGACATAATATTAATTCAGGAACTCGTGCAACTGTGTTCACCAGTCTGTTCTTTACTCGTGCACCGTGAAGTCCACTTGTAATATTTTCACTCAGGTAACAGTAATGCTCGGCGCCTCATCACTGTTCTCCGGGTCGCGTTGTTCTAATAGACTTGAAGTGGCCGGACACAAAATTACACGGTCGCGTTTCATGATCAATATAAAGGTGCAAACATGTTAATAATACACATTACCAAGATGGGAAAAAACTCCACGTGTGTTTGGGTGTCAGTACGAATGGTATTTTATGAATGGAATAAAGGCCAAAGTATGTTAATAATAGAGATTGCAAACGTGGGAGGGATAAAAAACCGAGGTGAGTTTCGTTTGGAGTAGAAATGAGATTATTCGAAACGGCAGCGAGGATGTAGTGACGCAAGCTCAGATTATACGCTTCATTCACAGAACACGCCTTGATACACCTCCTTGTGATGGCTGATGGCGGTTTGCTTAGGCGGATGGGAGTACATTTTTATTCTCTCTCTCTCTCTCTCTCTCTCTCTCTCTCTCTCTCTCTCTCTCTCTCTCTCTCTCTGACTAAAAAAATAGAAGCCTTTGTGTTCGTTCATACGCAACATTTTGAAAAGCTTATCTATTGTATCTGAAAAGTGCCTACTATTTTTTCTCCTTGTTAAAGAGGCCGTTCCCTTTTAGCTTAATTGTACCTGATTTGAGATGCTACATACATTCAAGTAACAAAGCAATGACTTCATTATATTCAGCGTACTAAAATACATTCGTGGACTCATTTATGTCTAGTCTGATTTCAGGATTATTTACTGATATTAGAAACACTGAAAAAATACTTTTAATAACCCGACCTATCAAACTTATCTACTTTAGAACTCAAGTAACGTAACATCGACTTAATAATTTTCCACACATATGAATTCATTCGACTCATTTACATTTGACTAAATTTGAAACCCTAAACTGATACTAGATACACGTACAAACACCACTTGGACCCATCATCCTCTCTAGTAGCGCTGATAAACGACGGTCACATGATTATCTCTTACTCAAACAGACTACTAATGTCAGTATTCTTACTCAAACATTTGCACAGTACGCGAGTATACACGTATATACAAGAGACTTCTGGTTTTCGCTTTTAATTCTATATTCGTATCGTTGAGAGGAAGAAACAAATGAATGAAGAGGAAGCGAAGATGTGTAGAGGGGGAATTAGGAGAGAATGCATGAAGAGGGACACAGAGATACATGAAGATAGACGGAGTGGCGTGTAGAGAAGTGGCAATACGAATGAGCTTGCATAGAAAGTGAGTGATAAGTGAAGTGAAGAGAGACTGAGGATTCACGTACAGAGAGAGAGAGAGAGAGAGAGAGAGAGAGAGAGAGAGAGTGTGTGTGTGTGTGTGTGTGTGTGTGTGTGTGTGTGTGTGTGTGTGTGTGTGTGTGTGTGTGTGAGCGGTAGGTGGAGAGGGGGAAAGTGGTGCGAGGAGAGGGAGACACAGGTGAATGGACTTGTCTCCTAAATCCTCACTGCAGGTCCAGGTTCCAGTCCAACACCATCACGGTCTCACTGAGGTCGTTTTCCGCCACTAGAATTCCAACACTAAACCCGCCTGTCCGCCTTGAATGGAGCAACCTGCCACCTCGTTTTTCCTCCTTCCTCCTTCCTTCCATGTGAACGCTCTGCATGATGGGAGTAAATCTCTCTGAATGCAACTTTCCGTGTTATCTTAAAGGAAACTCTTTTCTCCACGGATATTTCCACAGTCGCTCCATTCACTCGTCTCTCTAACCGGGACAAAGGATCACACAAGCGCCGCGACACATATCCAGATCTCGTGTATCTCGTGTTCTTTCTTGCAGTGTCACAAGAGAACATAGAGTGAGAACAAACCTTAACAAATTCGGTGGACTATAACTAAGCTGATTTTCATAAGATACATTAATCGAAATTCACTGAGGCATGATAGCAGCGATGAAGGTTCCTCCCATCTGTTCAGCTGCTTGGTGTCTTATTTAATTCAATTATTTATGTACTTGGCTATGTCTTTACTTCAGTCATCCTGTTCCCTCACATCCTAGCGAGCTCCCCGCCTGTCTCGTTCGTGCGGCAACTTTTCCTCCCTTATAGGTGCCGGTGTTGTAAAATATTTGCTTAACTATCTTCAATTAGTTCTTTTTGTCGACGCCTTGACAGGAAAATCTAACCAGTTCACATGCGAGTCTAATATTACTACTACTATTAATAGCGATGATGATGATAATGATGATGATGATGATGATGATGATAATGATGAAGATGATGATGATGATGATGAAGACAGCTATAACAAAAAAAAAATAACAAAGCAGAGGGCAGCAGAGCGCCAAGTAGAGAAGCAGACATTTCCCGCCAGCCAGTTAGTTATAAGGAGCCGGACATCCACATCCATCACTTCCCATACTACCTGACTTCTCAATTAAGAGCACCACACCTGAGGAGGCCGCGTGGGAGAGAGTGAGGGCGGCGACTTGCTTCATCTATCACCGCGAGAGAGAATACCAGACCACTTAACCCCCCCAACCTCTCTCTCTCTCTCTCTCTCTCTCTCTCTCTCTCTCTCTCTCTCTCTCTCTCTCTCTCTCTCTCTCTCTCTCTCTCTCTCTCTCTCTCTCTCAACAAACGAGTGCAATGAAATCACTGATAACAACACATTCGCTTTTTTCTCTCTTACTTTTACCCCGGGAAGAGAATACACGAGAGGACGTAGGGTTCCAATCTAGGGTTGTCGCCTCCGTTCCTTATCTAAGCCAGCCCCGCCCAGGCCTTGTGGAGGGAAGGAAGGAGTTACGGAGGGAGAGGAGTTACGAAGGAAGGGAAGGAGTTACGAAGGGAAGAAGCAGAGTAAGGTAAAGACTTGGGTTTTACGAGAGGAAGGAAAGACTAAACGAGAAGGTTTTTGGGAGAGAGACTGTGGAGAAAAGAATCTGTCTGTCTATTTGTCTGTCTGTCTGTCTGTCTATAGTGCCATTCATTTGTATGTAGTATGTGTCGTTATTAAAGTGTGAAAAAATCATTCATCGTAACTAAATAAGCAACTATTTATGTGTGTATCTAT
>NC_059294.1:14762603-14765103 GCF_017591435.1 Portunus trituberculatus
TCTCTCTCTCTCTCTCTCTCTCTCTCTCTCTCTCTCTCTCTCTCTCTCTCTCTCGCCAAGACATGTTTACAGCTTAATAATTCACCACACTAACGGACCCACCCGTCGCCATTTATCACGTGTCCCACCTCTAATATACACTAATTAATTTCTCCTCTGATTGCAGGTAAGATTCGAGCCCCGGCCGCCAGTTGATGTAGCAGAGGGCAAAGGGGGCAGCAGAGAACGTGGTGTGAGTAGTAGTAGTAGTAGTAGTAGTAGTAGTAATTGTAGGAGTAGGTGTACTAGCTTTCTCTTGCCTTATTTCTATATCCTCCTTCATTCTCTCCTTCCGTTTCCTTACTACATTGTTCCTCTTCGTGACTTATCTCCTTGAGCTCCTTTACTTTTTTTTCTTCGCGTTTCACCTATTATTTTCCCCTCTTCCTTCTTTTCCATCATCTCCTCTTCCTCTTCCTCTTCCTCTTTCTCTTCCTCTTCCACCCTCATCACCTCACTAAAGACTCCAATCCCTTTACCAGTTTCCTTACCGCCTCCCTGTAGTCTCATTCCGTGTTCCTCTTTTTCCTCTTCTGCTGTTGCTCCCTCTTTCTCTCTCCAACTGATTTGTCTTTCCCCTACAGTCTCCTCCCCTTCCTGGTCGGCCCCTCTCGTGTCTCCTCAGGGCCGATCATTAATCCCCAAGTTCCTCCTCCCCACCCTCGGGCCCTCGGGAACACTCACCGCCTTTCTTCGTTACTAAATTGACCCATGTAATTTGTTTGAGTTACCGCTTAAGATCCGATTTCTTGCTGATCTAAGAGTTATTATTGATGGTGGGAGCATTTCTGAGTGAGTGGTGGTGGTGGTGGTGGTACTGGTGGTGGTGGTGGTGGTGGTGGTAGTAGTAGTAGTTGTAGTTGTAGTTGTTCTTGAATTAACTGTTATGTATATTAATTGTGGTAGTTAAAGTAATAAGATTTTACATGTATTTCCTGTTTCATTTTCATTTTCATCACCATATTTGATTATTTCAGATATTAGTCTTGTGTATACATTAATATACGACACTATGGAATACACATACTTTTCTACTATAAGTCTGTCTATAATTCTTATCTTCCTAAGCGTGAAAAAAGAAAGGAAGGGTGAAAAAAAAAATATCATAACATACAAACTTAGAAACTCCTCTCAAGTGCCGCAAGTACACTACATAAAGAGGAGAATAGAGGAAGAAGAGGAGGGAGTGGAGGGGCGGGTTAATTAGTGAGCCAAGCATCTCAAATAAGGCGACAAACTCCACCAAGCCTCAAGCAGTGACTCTCCGCCCACGAGGTGTTCTGATGCCTCGACCACCCACTGCGCCGCGTCATAAATTACACGCCACGATTGTTTTGTACTCTGTCAGGGGAACGTGTGTGCCTCGCCTCGTCTTCATCTTCCTTGTCTTCTTCCTTCCTTCCGTGTCCCTCTCTTTTCCTGTCAGCCTTCTTTCTGCTTATTCTCCATATCTCCGTTGTTACTTGTCTGCTTTGCCTTACTTGCCTTCCTGCCTTCCTGTCTCCCACCCTTTCCCGTTTTCCTCTGACCGTCTGGGATTTCGTAGTGTGTGTGTGTGTGTGTCTGTGTCTGTGTGTGTGTGTGTGTGTGTGAGGAAAGAGGGTTGGATAGTGAAAAAAAACACAAAGAAGAAATCTTGAGGAAAAAATACAAATCCTGAAAGCACGCGCGCACACACGCACGCGCACGCACGCTCACACACGCGCACACACACACACACACACACACACACACACACACACACACACACACACACACACACACACACACACACACACACACATTTTTAATCCACAAATATATGACCACTCAAGATTAAATAAACTAATTAAAAGATAAATTAACTCAGCATGACATATTTATTCGGACGGCCAGCAAAATTAATGAAAAGAAAATAACACACACACACACACACACACACACACACACACACACACACCTTTACTAGCCTCCCTCACCAGTCAGCATCATTAACGGGACCAATAGTTATGTTAGCAAAGCCTCCTTCTTTTGAAGGAAGTAATTCCAGCGAGTCTTTGGAAGTATATAAATATTTTAGAGGGAACCGAGCCTTTCCTACTTTCTCCTTTTTTCTCCTACTGTATATTTAGTTTGCTTTAATTGCCTTTACTAGCGGGCGAGCAGAGAGGGCTTTGATAGCGAGGGGCAGAGTGTTTGATGAAGGCCTAGACCATGTTATTAGCGCACAAGTTAATTTTCCTATCGGCGTCTATAGGACCTAAACTATTAAAACCCCCTATGGAAGTTAATTTATTCAAAGTCCACAGTTACAAACGTGAAAGTACACACACACAAAATACACACACACACACACACACACACACACACACACACACACACACACACACACACACACACACACACACGATGTATTCCCTTTACTTAGTTCATGTTTCAACTCCCTGTCGTTCTAATCACATTCATCAAAAAGGAGCTAAAT
>NC_059294.1:14770103-14782603 GCF_017591435.1 Portunus trituberculatus
ATTTCTTTAGGAACTTTAATGAGTTTCTTTTGTGAGTTTGTTGTTGTTATTGCTAGTGGTGGTGGTGGTGGTGGTGGTGTTGGTAGTGGTGCTTGGGGTGGTGATGTTGCTAGTTTGTTGTTCTTTTGAAAAAATAAATAAAATAAATGAATAAATAAAAGATAAAAAAAAAAAAATATATATATATATATATATATATATATATATATATATATATATATATATATATATATATATAGTAAATATGTTTAATTGTTGAGTTTTGTTTTTGTACCAGTTTCGTTCTCTGCACTAAAATAGCAATGTATCAAGGCGAAACGAGCATTATATTCATAAACTCTAATCTTGAAAAGTCCCAAAGACTAAGCTGTCATCAGTAAATCACCTGATTTATATCTTTTTACCTGAACAAGTTAGTCTATGATATTTTCCTCCTGATGTGAAATGGTCAGTGATACACAAATGCGTCAATGCCTCAACAGGTAAGCTCAGGTAAAGCACGGCAGTATCTACTTTAAATCCTCTCGGACAGACCTGACTTTATGTTATTTTCCAGTGTAATTATAAATTTGCAGCCAAAGCAGTAGACCCGGGCAGCAGCTATATATAAACACAGTCCCAGGCGTGAATCATTTTCATTGCATTAATTTAGATTTTTATAGGTCAAGGAATAAGTTGTAATATTACGTAATAGTTTAAAAAAAAAAGAGAGATGCTGCTGTTAGAAAAGTGTGTCTACTGGCTATATAATACATGAAAATTGAATTTTATGATGAACTAATCGCTGATACACTAATAGATGATAATTATGCTTGATATAATAATTTAATCTCAGCAAAACTGTTTTTTTTTCATCATATATGTACAATAATATTTGATGTTTTATAAATACCATCATGGAAGTGCTAATATTTATTTCAATTACAATTTTTCTTTCACTCATCAAAAGCTAAAGGCAAGGGAGGAGGACCACACCACCTCAATCACAATCACCACCACCGCCACTTCATAACCCACTCACTGTTCCCTCACAAGAACGACTAACACCACACGCAACAAAGACTGGGGGAGAAGGAGGAGGAGCTAATGATGTTGTGCAATACCAAGATTAGAATTGGAACACATCCCTCCCTCTCACCAACCCGTTGTTCTCTTTCACACAGCCTTTACACTCCTCTCCTCACCCGAGACATGCTTCCTCTCTCCACCCTGCCTCTCCTCCACCCGGCATCTTCCACTATCTTCTACGTGTCCATCCTGTGTCCCTAAGAGGTTCCGTCGCCCCAGCCTCCCACCTTCATCCCCCTCCTCTCCTCCATTAGGCGTGGGTGAATTTCCCAGGGCACCCCGCTGCCCCCTGAAGGTTAGGCTCACCTCACGTATCACCCCCCTCACTCCTACACCTTTATTCATCCCTGTCTGGTTCCCCTCTACCTTCAACCTCTTACTCTCTGTATCTTCGTCATTCCTCTCTGGCTCCCCTCTCCCCTTAACCTCTCACTCCATTATCTTCATCTTCCTTTGCCTCTCACTCCGTCACTCATAAACCATCAATATTTTTTTCTCTCACAGTAAACCACAAACGTCACTTCATCTCTTCTCCCCTACATCCACTTCCTCCTTTAATTAGTCTCCTTTATCCCTGATTTTTTTTCTTATTACCCTTACAATATTATCCTGTTTTTACGATATACATAAAGGTGAGAATGAGAAATACTGTGAATATTTTGCCTGAATTTTCTCGGGTTATTGTCTCTTCATGTATGTAAGGTTGTCCTACGATATAATAATAAATAATTCATATTTTCGCGGAACACTTTGAAGTCTTGTAGAATGGCACCACTTCTTTCAGCAAGTGTGCAACGAGAAAAGAGTTGCAAAAAGAAGAAATTTTCTCAACATCCGTGTCTCTTGAACAGACAACGCTGACTTTCAACTTTTTTTTCTATTTGCAATGACAAACAAAGAATTCAACTGCCCATTTACGCTTTTATATGAGAGAAACTACTGGTCATTCTTGCTCGTCCACAACTTTTGCATCATGTGAAGTGTCTCTTTAAAGCTGACTATTATTATCATCTTATTTCTTTTTTTTTCTTTTTCTTTCTTTCTATCCATGCACATCCTCTCTCTCTCCTCCTCTTTGTTTCCACTGCAGAGTGATCCGCTGATTCCCGCCCCGTCTACCCCAGAAGTCAGTCGCCCAAAGCCTCCTCACCGTTTCAGTGTCTTGCCACGTAACAAAAACTCACTAACGAGCCTTGACGAGCTTAAAGAAACGTAATGAATCTCCCGCGTGACTGACGATGCTGCCCCGCACGTGCTGCACACCCTTCAGAAAAAGAAGAAACACTTGAAGCAAAATAAAATTAATACATGAAAGGTAATGGAGACTGCTATTGTGGAAAAGAAACAATGGGACTGTAAACAAGGAATATGACATAATAGTAAAAAGAAAACAATTTAAAGTGTTGTTAGATAAGAGTGAAAAAGGATGTCAATGTTTATCTATTTATTTATCCATTTATTCATTCAGATTTACTGTGTGCTAATAATTTTCAAGAGAATCTTTTTATAACATTTCCTCATCCACTGAGTATACACAATCATGAATCTGATTGAATGAGACCCTAAATGAATTAATGTTAATATCGCTGCACTAATTATTTATAAGGGACTCTAGCAAGCATACCAACAAAGACTTAAAGATGATGAGGTATTTGAATATTTGTCGAACATACGAGTAAGATTGCACGCTTACCTCTGCCTGACTAATCATAAGCAAGGCACAGTAACTATCAACCTCAAAACATCTCTGACAAACGTTTCTCTATTTTTCTTTTATTGGTTTTCATTAATCTCGCAAGAAGATAAAGCCAGCTGAACAGACAAGAAAAAAGCAAATAAAATGGACGCAAAATGGATATAAAAGTTGTTGGTTTACTACATTATCTTTCCATTTCCTTTACACTTCCTTTCTCGGTCAATTAATCCCTTTCTCGTTGCATTTTCCCTAATTTCTCATGGCTATTACCTCTCTCTCTCTCTCTCTCTCTCTCTCTCTCTCTCTCTCTCTCTCTCTCTCTCTCTCTCTCTCTCTCTCTCTCTCTCTCTCTCTCTCTCTCTCTCTCTCTCTCTCTCTCTCTCTCTCTCTCTCTCTCTCTCTCTCTCTCTCTCTCTCTCTCTCTCTCCTGAGCGTGGCGTGTCCCATCTTCTTCTCATGAATCTTTAAAACAAGATTATCGTCACGTCTCTTTTGCCTCATTCATCTTGCTCACCACCGCCTTCTTCTTCCCGCCCCGCTACCTGCTGTATGATTTCCCTGCTCCTTACCTTGCACGCACCCTTGCCTTCTCTCTCTCTCTCTCTCTCTCTCTCTCTCTCTCTCTCTCTTTCTCTCTCTCTCTTCTGTTTTAATACGTTTTGTGTATATTTTTTTTCTTTCTTCCACACTTTCGTTTCCCCTCCCATTCCTGTCATTTTTATGAGATTTTTAATTTTCTTTTCCACACCATTCACGCTCTTCTTTTCTCCATTTTCACTATGCTTTACTTCTTTTCTGCACGACAGTTTCCCTTCTCTGTCTCTCTCTCTCTCTCTCTCTCTCTCTCTCTCTCTCTCTCTCTCTCTCTCTCTCTCTCTCTCTCTCTCTCTCTCTCATTCCTTTTTATTGCACTTCCTCGTGATGACTTTTTATTTTCCATCTACTTTTCTCAACACTATCATTTCGCTTCACGTAGTTTAATGTTCGCAACTTTCGTCAGCGTTCTTTCATTACACACAGAGAGAGAGAGAGACTCGCGCAAAATAACACGCATGTTTCAGAACTTTTTTCACCAAATGATAATTAGATTTAGTGGCTCTCGGGCTTGGTGTTGGTGTTATCCAAATAGACCGAGGTGAAGAGGATGGATAGCCTTCTCTTTTATAACCCTCCAGGCACTTCAAGGTTTATTATTACTATTAAGTTGTTGTAGAGTCATCCTTTATTGGTGATCCATTGGTAAGATGATACTCCTAAGTGGTTATTGCTGCCATGAATGCTGACTGATACAAGAGGCAAATGCTAAACGTCTAATATTTATCTCAATTATCCATCTAAACATCTCATTTTTTAACATTTTTCATTACACGAGTAACCTCAATCTCTTCTATGCTTGCGTTTTTCTGTTATCTGTCGAATGATCTCTAAACCCAGTAGTATTTTCCTATTTGTATTTGTCAACAACACTAAATAGAAACATAAACAAATAAAGCAAAAATTGACTATTGTTACTTATCAAATTGAAGTCAACATTCTACCTACCAAAAACACGTTAAGCTTTATCAATTTCCCTCTTCCTTACTTACACTCACCACCAAGACTCATTTCAAAGACTTTTTCCCTAATACACGCAAACCTAAAACACACTGCAGTCTTTCATTGACCACCACTCTGTTATCTGAGGTCACCGAACACCCCAAAAGACCCACAGCAGTAATAAAAGCCAACATAAACAGACCCATTCAATCAAGGCTCCTCTCACACCTTCCCTCCCTCACTGCACGGAACCTTCAACCCCGGGAGACCACCAGCGCAAACCATCTAAGACGACCCGCAAAGACTAACACGAAAAGCTTCCCACTCGTCCCACTCGTCCCACTCTAGCGCCGTCACTTGATCTGCGGGGCGCTGATAAGAAGAACCATCCGTCGTGGAGCGCTATCACCTCCTCTGTTAAGGGAAACTGTACCTCCCATTAACCCTTATCGGCTGTGTAAACCCTCGTCGCGGCCGCCTCCATCCAGTCCAGCAGCCATTAAGTAATACATCAAGAAACCCAAGAAAAACAGATCACTTGTGTACCTCTAAAGGGTCGGCTCAGTTCTCAGGGGACCCATTAATCACCGGCAACAGAGAGAGAGAGAGAGAGAGAGAGAGAGAGAGAGAGAGAGAGCAAATAGTAAAAGAAAATCAACCTCAGCGTGTGTGTGTGTGTGTGGGTGGGTGGGTGGGTGGGTGCATGCATCAGCTACGTAGGTGCTTCCCCCTCCCTGTGTCCGTCTCTGCAGAGTAACAGGCATTGGTGGCCTTAACGTGACCTACTAAGTCAGACAAAGCCACACAGCAGCCTGCCTTCAGCTCTACCCGGCCCTGCATACCCCCTGCCGCGTGCCCCCTGCCCTCCCCTGCCGCCCTGCCAGTCAGACTAATGGACCACCACCGTCATAATGCCAACAACAGAGCCAGTCCTCCAAGTTGCCTGCCTCATAGTCCTCCTCCTCCTCTTCCTCCTCCTCCTTCTCCTCTTCCTCCTACGCTGCATGCATTCTCCTCATTTTCCTTCTTATTCGTTATTCTTTGATTAATTCAACTGACTGACTGATTCTCTCTCTCTCTCTCTCTCTCTCTCTCTCTCTCTCTCTCTCTCTCTCTCTCTCTCTACGCTGCAAACTTTTTCCCTCTCTTTTTTTGCCTATTGCACTTTTATTTCGGTGTGTATTTCTGTTTCCAGCGTTTTCTCCGCGTCGAATGGCAATGAATGGTTTGGGGTTAAATCCATGACCTGCTGCGACTATTTCTCTCTCTCTCTCTCTCTCTCTCTCTCTCTCTCTCTCTCTCTCTCTCTCTCTCTCTCTCTCTCTCTCTCTCTCTCTCTCTCTCTCTCTCTCTCTCTCTCTCTCTCTCTCTCTCTCTCGATTTCACGGGGCACCAACATCGTATGCAAGGCTGTTCAGATGAAGGTAATGTTCCGTCTCTTTTCTCTCCTCCTCCTCCTCCTCCTCCTTCTCCTCCTCCTCCTCCTCCTCCTCCTCCTCCTCCTCCTCCTCCTTCTCCTCCTTTTCCTCCTCCTCCTCCTTCTCCTCCTCCTCCTCCTCCTTCTCTGTTTTCCATTTCCGTGTACCTTTCCTCTCTCATTTCCAGCGTTACACTTGCTTCTTCTGTACCCAGTTTCTGTCCCTTCTCACTATTTCCACTATTACCTCTGCCATTACCTACTTTCATTACCCTCTCCTCTCTCTCTCTCTCTCTCTCTCTCTCTCTCTCTCTCTCTCTCTCTCTCTCTCTCTCTCTCTCTCTCTCTCTCTCTTTCCCTTCTTTATCCATGTTTTTTTTTTCTCTCTCTTTCCCCTCATTCTCCCTCACTCTATTACCCCTTTCCTTGCATCCCCTTTCCTCTTTTCTCTCTTCCACCTCCTCTCCCATTCCTGCCTTCCCCATTTCACATGTCCCCTCACTCTCCTCACCATTAAACACTAAACTTTTAAGTCTTTACAATAATGTTCCCCTTTTTTTCCGACGATCAAACTCTCTCACTGATTTTGAAGGTAAACTTTTTCTTTCTCTCTTTTCTACACATTTTTTTTGCTCTGTCTCTGTCTTCGTCTCTGTCTCTGGCTATGGCTGTATCTCTCTCTCTCTCTCTCTCTCTCTCTCTCTCTCTCTGAATCGACAAATAATTTTCCATATATAAATAAGCCAGAATTTTCCGAAGGTTACGAGATTGTATGTGACTTCTTTAAATGTTACGAAAATTCAATAGTTTATGGATTCAGCTCGTTGTATTTCAGCGAGAGAGTAAAAGTTGAGTCTAACATGGATGGTGATATTTGTCAGATGCCTCATTCACGTATTTCTGCTTAGTAAACAAAAGGAAAGTGCTTTGATATTTGGCGTTAATTTGAGTAATACATACCGCTCATAGTTTTTTTTTCTGTTGTTGCTGATAGTGTTACATATTTTAGTTATCTGTCTCACTATCATCACTATACTCCACGGCACCATACAAGTTCCTCCCACTCCTCATCACCTGCCTGCCAACTCCAGAACACTTTTACAACATTCCTCATCTCCCCATCTGGTTGTCTCTCTGCTTAACACAAACCTAAACACTACATAAATCGGAGCTCTCAGTAATTAATTAGGGCAATAAGCAACATAAGTACATCTGATGCAGAAACGTCCCTGCCATTTACGTGTGGAAAGCTAAAAGACCATAACACAGACACACACTTGCCTAAATATTACACTTAATCGGTGCTCTCAGTAATCAGTTAGGGCAAAAAGCAACATAAGCACATCTAATGCAGAAAATCACCTGACATTTACGTGTGGAAAGTTATCAGACCATAATACAGATTACAGACACACAAACATGGCGTAATAGAAAGATTATGGTACAAATAGTTGAGGTAATTCTAGTAAGAGCAACGTATTAATACACTTTTGAATGTGGCTTTCATAATATACACGATGGAGATCATTAATACTGCGTTATCATCATCATCATCATCATCATCATCCTCATCATCATCATCATGTCTCAATATCTCAATCAATGTACCAGAGGACTTTAAAGATCTCTCCCAGCATTCCGTACTCTCTCTCTCTCTCTCTCTCTCTCTCTCTCTCTCTCTCTCTCTCTCTCTCTCTCTCTCTCTCTCTCTCTCTCTCTCTCAGCCTGCTGCCCGTGTATTCCAAGCCACCTCTGCGAAAGTTACTATCTTCCAGTCAACCTCTTTTATTTATCGCTACATTAAGTATACAAACGCATTAAGGATATGAGAGCGCCGCCACCCTCAATGTAATCACCACCCTGGACCACGTCTTTCACCACCACCACCACCACCACCCACCACCACCACTTCACTCCCGCCTCCTCACTTGATTACATTTCCGCCATCACCACCACCACCACCACCACTAGGACCACCACCGCCGCTGCCGCCACACAATCCTCTAGCACTGCCTACACACACACACACACACACACACACACACACACACACACACACACACACACACACACACACGTAGGGAGCACTAATATTCACTTCAATAACCGAAGTGGAACGTCGCCAGATAGCGTTCGAATAGGAGGAGGTAGAAGAGGAGAAGGAGGAAGAGGAGGAGGAGGAGGAGGAGGAGGAGGAGAGGACAATGTTAAATCAGGAATAGAAACATAACATAGAAAGGTAATAGCGAGGCACCGGAAGGAACACAAAGGAGAGAGAGAGAGAGAGAGAGAGAGAGAGAGAGAGAGAGAGAGAGAGAGAGATGGGTGGGGAATACCATTTGTAAGGCACAATAAGAGGAGCGTGAGTCTGAGGGCGCAGCGGGCCACTCAAGGGAAGTGAGTCTGGTTTGAGGGAACTTCACAGCAAAATGCATGAATATAGAATCAGGTTCTCGAGGATGGACAAGAGCGCCCACTCACCGCCGCTCCATGAGAGAGAGAGAGAGAGAGAGAGAGAGAGAGAGAGAGAGAGAGAGAGATTCAGGTCACTCAAAACCCATTCCTCTCACAATGTTACGAGTTGCATTCACCTGCTTGGGTTATATTGGTCCTCAGTCTCCTCCTCCTCCTCCTCCTCCTCCTCCTCCTCCTCCTCCTCCTCACCTCTCCTCTCCTCTCCTCTCCTCTCCTCTCCTCTCCTCTTCCTCGTCCTCCTCGTCCTCCTCCTCCTCCTCGTCTTCCTCCTTGTCCTCCTCTTACTCTCCTCCCCTCCACTACATGCGTCATTACCACAGCAGCACCCGGAATGACCTCAACTCTCTCTCTCTCTCTCTCTCTCTCTCTCTCTCTCTCTCTCTCTCTCTCTTCAAAAGACCATTTCTTCACACACACACACACACACACACACACACTACTTGAAAATGGACACAAGATCCGTCTGTGCATGTGTGTGTATACGGTACGTAAAACACACTCACACACACACTCACACACACACACACACACACACACACACACACACACACACACACACACACACACACACACACACACACACACACACACACACACCTCACGTCTGAAATTTAACTTTGAATATCATTTGATTTTTACGATAATTCCAAGTAGATAGCATGAGAGTGTAAGGAAAATAAGAAAGGAGAAACGAAGAAGAAGAAAACAAAAAATCAGACGAAAGAGAAGATGAGGGAGAGGAGAGGAGAGAGAAGAGAGGAAGAAAACCATCCCCTTCTCATATCTACCAACAGATGGCGAGAGATTGTGGGGATGATTTCTACGGAGCCGGAGATAAGAGTGTCATCCTTATCTTAATATATTCTTCCTCCTCCTCGTCCTCCTCATTCTCCTCCGTCGTTAACTCGGAAGAATAAGAAAAAAACCCTCGTATATAAAAAGGCTGCCAGAAATCACGTGTCGCAAGGAAGAGCACTGATACAGAAGCACATTTATTATGATTACCAGTTGGAAGTTGGTTCAGTTTAGACTTAAGTACATCTTTTCGTTCTTTACTTGTATTTTTTTCTTTGGATGCGCTAAGTAATTTGTTAAGGTTAAGTCTGGGAAGTGGCACCATTTCGTGTAAAAATATCAGTAAATTCTTCGCTTTCTAGAGAGAGAAAGACAGAGAGAAACACAGACTCTCGTATTCAGACACACTCCTTTCTCTCTCTCCCACGACTATTTTCAAACGCCACAGAGATGATTAACCGGATTTTCAAGATCGTACATAAAGAAACCATGGAAATTCATCACTAGAACCGTAAAAAAAAAAAAAACATTCTTAAAAACACCGTGTCACTGCAACTTAAACCTTTGGAAAGTAATTAAAGTACTGGCAGAGGATAAGGTGTCTTGACGCGCCCACACACTCACACTCACAAAAAATCAACATACCTTCCCCAAAATCTCACGCCACCGGACTCTGAGGGTGTGTGAGTTACAACTGCGCTCTCCTTGACGGGTCTCGGCATAATCAGGAGGGTCTTGAGTGGGGAAAATTTACGACGGAAGAAGAGGAGACAACCAGACGATGCAAGCAATGAGAGGAACTTGAAAAAAGAGAGAGGGAGTGTGTTCGTGTGAGAGAGATAGGAAAGATACAAGTGTTGATTCACGGGGCGTAAGAAACACGACGTGGAAAGGAGCTTGATTCTGACGAGGTGTTTTTGAGAGGAGGAGGAGGAGGAGGAGGGGGAGGAGGAGGAGGAGGAGGAGGAGGAGGAGGAGGAGGAGGAGGAGGAGAAGGAGGAGGAGGGAGGAGGAAGGTATAAGAGGGAAGAGAAGACGACGAAGAGAAGAAGCGGGAAGAGAGAAGAAATCTGTACTAAGATTAAATAAGAAAAAAAATGCCACTTTAGATAGAACTATTCCTTTGTATCCTCCTTCCCACACTTACGCATAGCCAAGTCTCTCCTCGCATCATATTTACACACAGATGGTGCATTTACCACTCCCCCAACAACCCAGCCCTCCTGTTGCTGTTCCCAGGAAAATATGAAGCCAAAATCAGCAACAGTCGGGGAATCAACGGCGTCAGCTGATTCGTGTATCTCCCGCGGCGGTGCCTCGTTAGTGCCAGCGCCGTGTGAGGCCCTGCGCCGGCCGGCCTCAGCGGAAGAGTAGAAGGGAAGGGGGAAGGACTCGACTCACAGGAAGCCGAGGAGTGTTTTAGCTAAGTAAACTTGTGATGGATGGGCATTATAGTGATCTATGTGTGTTTAATTTGTTCAATTATCGATTTCTGTTTTATTGTTTTCACTTCTCATATAACAGTCTTTCAAATAGTAAGGGACAAACATTTCATGAATATCCGTACCCATTGTCTGAAGAAAAGCCAACATTTAGACCTACAAATCTGCCGTATTTGAAAATATTAATATTATTACGGCAGCTCAAAGTGTCTCAGAACACTGGCCTTAGTTTTGACGAGCTTCTTCCTTCGCTTGAGCCACTCGTTACCCATGAATGACACATAAATCCATAGTGACTCATGCAGCTGACGAAGATGAGTGGAGATGATGGGGAGGCCTTTCTCTATAGTGACTCTGTAAAGATGATGATGATGCTGATGATGATGATGATGAAATTTACGGGAACTGAGAGCACGTCTACCAGGAAACGACACAATGGCACTCTAATCTAAGTTAACCTACGCAGCATTATACTTAGAACGACATGACATGCGCGTTATTTTTTTTCTCCCACTATTCCCTATCTGTGGCAACCCTGAGGCGGGGGAGGCGACGTTCGGACGACGGCTACCTCAGAGTTCAGATAGAAAATGAAGACGATAATAATAATAATAATAATAATAATAATAATAATAATAATAATAATAATAACAGAATGCTACTGATGCACACTGACAATCAATCAGTATGAATAACGCACGTATCAATCACACAGATAACTAACTCCCATACCAAGGTCAATGAATGTGTCCGACAGTATACGAGCAAAAAAATAAATAAAAACAAGAAAAAACAGGAACAAAAATGGTGGATATTTACGAGCCAGCTGGCCAGTGAGCACCCCTTCCCTGCGTGATGGGGTGGGCGGGGCGGCCGGACACACGCGGCCATCAGGGGCGGGTTGGCAGGGCGGTAAAGGGTAGGCAAAGGTAGGGGCTCCCCAGACTCACATAAACCAAGTCCCAAGCCCCCATAGACCGCCTGGGGGGTGATGATGGCTAGAGGCGCCACAGTCCACCCCACCCAGCTTCACCCCGCCCCGCCACGCCCCGCACCGCCCTCCACCTGGTTCAAAGGGACGAGTGAGTGAGGAGAGTTGATTGATGGAGATAAATTGCACGGTGTTAGTTAGCATGGCGTCAGCTGCATCAAGGTCATATGGAACACAAACTCACCCAGTCGTACACACACACACACACACACACCTACAAATTAGAGCTGGTAAAAAGAATTAATGCGTGACTAAGGGACAGATTGGCTTCCCTTATGATAAATAATGCAGATTTGGTAGCGGGCCTCACACACACACACACACACACACACACACACACACACACACACACACACACACACACACACACACACACACACACACACACACACCAGAAAATACAAGTTCAAGTATAAAAAATAAGAAGAAAATACTGGAAACATATTCACGAATGAAAGATAAAAATTGGCATTACATGAAAGAAGAAAAACCGGAAATATGGATGAAAAAGAATATCATTGAACGCAACAAAACAACACGAAAGTAAAGAAAAGAAATGAAAGGAAGTGAAAGGTAATCGTGAGAAAGGATGAGTAAATTACAAGAAAAGAAGCCAAAAATGCAACGAACAAGAACAGAAAAGGAAGAAAACAAGAATAAATAATCAAGGAAACAGAAAAAAATAGGGGTTTGTCCAACAGTAAAATGCAATGTAAATTTCGACATTTTTCTTCAATTTCCAACTGCGTGACAAATTGAAGTCAGCGACACGGCGAGAAAAAGTGGCGGCCAAAAAACTGTGATGTTAAACAATTTGGGATTTTCTTTCATAAAATGTGTTCAAATTTCCTGTCACCAGCGTGGGAGTGTATTCTAAATAGCACGCCACTCACACCTTTGATAGCAATATTTTTGTTTCCGGATGATCATATTTACCTCTCCTTTCATCCCTGATTTCCCCTCACGATATCAACAACAGTGGAAATATCCATGTAAAGGAAAACCACTGGAAAGTAAATGACATGACAGCCATAATAATAAACATAAACTGCCGGAAACTAAAGACACGGAATATTGTAC
>NC_059294.1:14787603-14807603 GCF_017591435.1 Portunus trituberculatus
CTTGCCCATTTGCCTCGCCGCTCCCGGGACTCGAACCCGGCCCTCTCGATTGTGAGTCGAGCGTGCTAACCACTACACTACTACGTGTGTGTGTGTGTGTGTGTGTGTGTGTGTGTGTGTGTGTGTGAAGGAAAAGAGAAAAGAAGTGCGTCTCTCTCTCTCTCTCTCTCTCTCTCTCTCTCTCTCTCTCTCTCTCTCTCTCTCTCTCTCTCTCTCTCTCTCTCTCTCTCTCTTTCTCATGACATTACGTCACGCTTCGTTCCTAAATCTGGTAATGTTTCTTTTTTTTCAAGATGTAACAAGGACGAACAATAGTGGTGTGTGTGTGTGTGTGTGTGTGTGTGTGTGTGTGTGTGTGTGTGTGTGTGTGTGTGTGTGTGTGTGTGTGTGTGTACATGAGCACCCACCACGTCGACACAGCGTCCCAATCCCTCCCTTTTGTCCTTGTACAGCTTCTACTTCCTATCTCCATTTCCGCTACCTAGTTTTTCTCTCCCCATTTATTGTCATCATTGCCATTAGCTTCACCATCACTGTTACCCTCAGCGTTGTCACTAGTTATCATCGTCATCATGTGTGTGCGTGTGTGTTTGTTTTGTGTAGGTGTAGAAAGAAGAGATGAAGTGAAGGGAGTTTCTAAGTTTCTAATAAATTCTTCCTAAGTATATTTCTACCTCAAATATTTCATCCACAAAGCTTCCCATAATAATTCTCTCTCTATGATTAATTAGATGTGGTCAACTTATGTCAAGATACGTTAATTTATATTAGAAGAATAACTCTGAATTTATTTTTATACAGAATTTTTTTTTATGGATGGAAATTACTAAGGTGTCATTAACAGTGAAGGGAAAAAAATAAGACGCCAGAGGTGTTAGGGATGAAAACAATCAGTAGCGAACTAAGTAAAGATATCACAGGTGAGGTTAATTACCAGCCACACCCTCGCCTGCCCCTCCAAGCCTCTCGTAATGGCTGAGTCTCGCCGCAACCTGACTAACCTGAGCTAATCTCATTATCATCTACATCCATTACAGATCCACTTAAGGACGGAGGTGTCTCTAGTTTCTCCAGTCAGTCTTGTTCTGCACGTCTGTTCCAGGTAGCGGCTCTACTTAATATTCTGAGCTCGTACCTGCCTCTCTCTGCCTCTCGTTCGCCGTCCTCGCTTTGCTGTTTTTTTTTTCTCTATCTCTTTCTTGTTCTCTCTCTCTCTCTCTCTCTCTCTCTCTCTCTCTCTCTCTCTCTCTCTCTCTCTCTCTCTCTCTCTCTCTCTCACACACACACACACACACACACACACACACACACACAACCCAGCATCAGTATTACATCTGAATAGAGCACTTTCAATTTTTATTTAAAAGTAGATATCTGAATAAAGATAAAACATCATATTTAAAAATGTCAACAAATCCAACCTAATTTTTTTCACGTGAACAAATCCAGTTCAAGTTTGCATATACACTTACGTAAACGTAACTTTAACTCCGCTTCTCTCACAAAACGAACGAATTAAAACCTCAATTTTCTTCATATAAACACACGTAAATCAACCTCAATTTAACCTATTCAGTGCTGGGACGCTCTTTTATCATGAGTTTTTGGATGTGATTAGACTATTTTATTGACATTAAGAAGAGTCTATGTAGGTCAGAATAATAATGCCCAGAGTCTTCACTATTCTAATCCTCCACATAAGTTTCTAAAGCTGAAGAAAATCACCAAATAGTAAGCAAAATGAATAATGAAACGCGTCATAGTACTGAAGGGGTTAATAGAAGAAAAGGAAGAAGACTCATACGAACCTCCTCCACCTAAATCTACCACAATCAAGCTCACCTGTGTAGCCTCCACCTGTGCATCCACCAGTGACGCAGCATCCACTGGGGACTCTGCAAATTCACAGGTGATTCGTAACCTCCACCTCACACTCGTCACGTTATCTCGCCACTGCTCTCTCTTATCATATATATCTGCCTCATCCATTCTCTCTCTCTCTCTCTCTCTCTCTCTCTCTCTCTCTCTCTCTCTCTCTCTCTCTCTCTCTCTCTCTCTCTCTCTCGGTACTCTCAAAGCTTGCCATTTGTTGGAATCCACATTTTGCCATTAATCATCGGGATCCGGACCCCCGCAGCTGTTGTAAATTAATGAGACCAAACGGATACGAGTTTTAATACTGAACTTTTTTGTTTGTGTATGTCAAGGTTGCATCGTTCGTCCATTATTTACACAACAGTAATTAGTCTGATTTTGCCGCCGTATTATTGGTGGCGAAAAGAACAACGGACGTAAAACTAATGATACTACTACTACTACTACTACTACTACTACTACTACTACTACTACTACTACTACTGCTACTACTACTACTACTAAATCATGGCAATAACCGCAGCAGAAACAACCTATACATGCGCACACACACACACACACACACACACACACACACACACACACACACACACACACACACACACACAGTCACAACCACAACACTAACAAGACGAACTTTCCTGAAGCAAAGAGCCAGGTGGTGTGAGGTCAAGGCGCTCCGCACAGCCACCCTCTGCCTGACCTCCTGGCGGGTGGCTGGGGTGACGCGTCCACCGACACACCAACACACCAACACACCACTGCACCAACCCTGCATCACCGCTGCCTGCTGGAACTCACCATGATGTTAGAATTTTATAAGGTCTCAGAAGTAGCCACATTAAAGAGAGAGAGAGAGAGAGAGAGAGAGAGAGAGAGAGAGAGAGAGAGAGAGAGAGAGAGAGAGAGAGAGAGATCCTGCATAGGTAATCAAGTCTCTTAAGACGTAAACAATAAAAGCTAATTGTAAGGCCAAAACGAAATGACCTTGCTTAATGAAGGTATGAGAGAGAGAGAGAGAGAGAGAGAGAGAGAGAGAGAGAGAGAGAGAGAGATACGTGCCAAATTGAATTTCCACCTCACCTGCATATATATATTTACCTTGCCATAATACGTCTTAATGAGGGACCGGAAGGCAGTCCGGAAAACCATATGTGTTTGAGGGTTATTCTCTGAACACACACTCTCTCTCTCTCTCTCTCTCTCTCTCTCTCTCTCTCTCTCTCTCTCTCTCTCTCTCTCTCTCTCTCTCTCTCAGCAGCCATCCAGGAAATAACAGGAATAGCACAGTGCAGTGTAGGAGGTCAGACGGATAAATACAAGACACAAAAAGAAACGCGAAAGTCATGCCAGGAGAGAACATCAAAAACTCACTTCTGGTCTGGAGGGGGTAAAAAAATAAGAATATTCAGTAGAGATTCAAACTTCCCCTTACGTTCTATGTCGTAACGTCCCTGTGTTAGTGACTCGCCTTTACGGTCATTTAGGACGAGGAGGTGGAGGAGGAAGGGGAAGAGAGTGAGGGGGAAAGGGGATGATGCTGCCAATGAAGCGTCCTTCACGTCTCGCTTCATCATGTTCATCTATTCATGAAGGTTGTGGGCGTAAATAGTAAATGCCGAGATGAACATGACAGTGACTAAGAGAGGGAGAGAGGAAGGGTGTTGGGACGGGGAGGGAGGATGAGCGGGGAAAGTAGAAAAATGAGAGGGGAAGAAGGGGAGAAAAACAGAAATGGAAGGAAATGGGAAGGCACATGAAACAGATGAACAGGGAAGTAAGGATAGTGAGAGAAAATAAAGAGAAGGAGGAATGAAAAGGAAGAAGAAGTTAGAGGGGAAGGATAGGAAGAGGAGGGAAAGAGAGAGGCGGAGAGTAGAGCAACGACCTTCAAACGAGAAACCGAGAGACTCAAGCTGCGGATCAGAAACAAGTTAGTAACACGATGAAAGGAAGGGGAATCGAGGCAGGAAGGAGGAAGTGACACCAACCTCCCACACACACACCAGTCACAATTGCCCTATATAGATCACTACTTTTTACAGGTCATTTTTTGCAGACAGGTGTTGCTTGATTACCTGGAGCCTGGGGGACGTAGCGGTACCAAAGGAGGGAGAGGTCAAGGTAACATGGTGGCGGTGATGTTGGTGGTGATCGTGGTGGTAGTGGAGGAGGAGAATCAAGTAGGCTCCAGGTATGACCAAGAAAGGAAGGACGGCAGTTTGCAATTCCAGAGCAGGTGTGGAGCTTGACAGGTGTACATGATGAAGGACTGGGGAGACGCACAGGTATGCTACGGGGACAGGTGGGTGAAAGGGCAGGTTTATAATGGACAGGTGTTAAGGGGTCATGCGAAGTGAGGGGGAAAGTGTGTGAGGGGAAGGGAGACATATGTGGGTTATTAGGTGGAGGGTTTGGGCGAGAGGTGCGGATGCGTGCGTCGCGGATGTGGAGTTGAGAGGGTGGAGTCAGGGCCACGAGAGGGCACGCCAGGAGTGTCGGCAGGCCAGGTGTGCGACAGGTCATCGAAGGCCACACGCGAGCAAAAAAAAAAGGTGATTAGTTGGCTACCGTTTTTATGTTTTCTTTCTCCTTTTCCTCCTCCGTCTTCCTGTTTTCTTTTTTCTTCCCTCTTCCATTCCTTCTCGTTCTCCTCTAGTTCTTTCTTTTCTCTTACTCCTCTCCTTTTCCTCCCCTATCACCGTTCATTCATATTCTAAAAGGAATATCAACGGGAAAGCCAATTACAAGATTGTAGCTCACACACACACACACACACACACACACACACACACACACACACACACACACACACACACAGGTGGCGACAGAAGCAGCATGTAGGGAAGAGCACGTTTCCTACACCCTGTCGATGCTCTCACACTTTTACAGACGAGTCTCGCCTCCCCGCTGGACATTCCTCACCGGCGAGTAAACAACTGTTTTATCTCTCGCCATATATTACGGGCGGGGGCGCTCAGCTAATATTTAGAGTGGCCGGTAATAACGTAAAATGGCCCTATATACGTTACCTGGCTGGAATTCAGATCAGCATTTGCCTTATTGCGGAATGGATGGTACTGGCTCTGATTACGGGAATGGATATGTGCATGGCCAGCAGACGCAGGGATGCAGATTGCGGGGGAGGCGTGCAGGGGAGGTGATCCATGCGTGTGTATATCTGGCAGGGAAGGGAGGAAGAGGATAGGCTTGCGTCCAGACCCTCCTCTTCCTCCCCTCTTCCTTCTCCTCCTCTTCTCATGGGCAGCGCGTGTCAAGTGCGTGCCGCCGCCTCGAGCACCCCGCCACATGGCCTGCCTCTATCTGGTTGCCGTGACGGTGAAGCGGACGTAGGGGCGCCACCATAAAAATCTCCAGCCGCCAGTCTGTCAGTGCGTCTGTTCCTGGCGGTAATTTTAGTGCCGTCTGGACACTATGATCTAAACAGGCACGTGGCACTGTGTTGGTCCGGCACTATGTCTTTGCTGTGAGACTCTTACTTACGATAGGAGGAGGAGGAGGAGGAGGAGGAGGAGGGACAATTTTCTGGTAATTTATGGGTCACAAAACACAACAGCTCCTTACAACAGAGTGTGAGAAGCAAGGAGGAAATAGAGTGGCTGGGTGGCTGGGTGGTCAGGCAGGGCGGATGGAGAGGGGGATCAGAGACCGTGGCATTTTAAGGGAGATAAATACCAGCGGGCAGCAAGAGTGCAGATGACAGCAGAGTGCGAACATTAATCTTGGAACTGTCAGATTTTCCCTTCCTTCATCTCACTTCAAAATAAAGAATAGGACAGACGAATCGCAAAAAGAAATAAAGAAAAAAAATCTTCACGACTCGTTGCCTCACAGAAACGTGAACAAACCGAGAAAGTTTTTTGTTACTATTTTTTTTCAGTTTTTACGTCATGACGGTTTGAAGGGAAACTGCCCCACTTGTTTTTTTTGTTTTATTGAGATACTGCAAATACAAGTTTATTACTAAAAGGTTATGATATAAGCAACTAAGAACATTATCATTTTTCAATGATGTAATAAAAGTCTCAGTCTCGTCAGTGGCATCAGGAGCCTTCCACTACAACACTCCTCAAACTCTACCAAGCAGAGTAAGTCCCCGGACAGCCATATAAGAATTGTGAGTTGTGCTGGTGTTTGGCTAAAATACGAAATTTTACACAACTGAAGTTTTTCCTCCCTCTTCCCGCAGGACTGACGGCAGAGCTCTACTATGTCCGTGAGGGTGTAGTAAACGATTACGCCCTGAACTGGAGGGTGCCCGTGGCCGCCAACGTGCATCGCCTGTACTTCAAGTGGCAGGCGCTCACCAAGAAGCCCGTGAGTACCTACACTCATCACCGGTCACTGAGTATCATCTGGCTACTGTTTAGATTTTACTGATAATAAGTATAATTATCATGTGGCCCTCATTCTGTTAATTGGTTTTCTATTAAGCTGTCTACGCCTCCAAACGAATCAAATTAATGGCAATGCTTTGTATCATTATATTTTTATCATTAGTTCACTAATGACTGGTTAGATTGTTTACGTTTGATTTGTCAGTGAAATTATTGTACGAGATAGAAATCGTTACACACCACCTGCTGAATAAATTTAGCTTAGCCTACAAACCTTTGCTTCCTGTATTGGCACGGATGCAATCTATTAGCTCAGTTCACACCACCACTATGAAATAATGTGCATTCTGTGAAAACAGCGTTGCTACACATGCCCACGGCCTTGAGTCTCGAGTGTGGGTAACAAGCACGCTTATCGTAAATTTAAGGGTCCTCACAAAACCTCTCGTAAACGCTGCAATTTCGGTGTAGCACGAAGCACACGTTTTCATCCCTCGCCAAAGGTTTGCCAGACTCCCTTACATACTGGTTAACCTTGAAAGGAGGCGAGGCGTCACTAATGGTTCAGGAAGTAATGCCATGATGTAATGCTACCTGTTTTTATATACAGAGTTATCTTCACCAGTGACGCCATCTTAGTTAATCACCGTATTCGCTCGTCACTCAAGAAAGGGAATGTTTTTGTTTTTTTTCTTCTCTCTCCAACGTGACAGGCCTGTATTCAGAAACATTTCGCTCTCTCACCACGACTGTTTTCAAAGGTCACATAGATGATTAGCCAGTTTTCAAGAGTGTTCCTCCTCTTAATAACATAAGAAATTCTTTATCTATTTCTTGAACCGTAAAAACATCCTTAAAAACCTGTGTAACTTCAATTAAAGTCTTTTCAGTTTAGTGGAGATACTGGGAGGTGTGTTACACTTTACACTCTACTTACATCTCGGTGGCCAGTTACACCTGTCGCCGCCTTACTTGTCTCTGAGTACTCTCATGTTAGATTTTGTTAGGTTTGGTTTGGTTTGGTTACCGTGACAATCTCATTATATTTTGATTCATCACCTTGTTTGCCCTTGTTGTCGTCTGGAGTGTTTGTCTTCCGGCAGCAAATGTTTCATTCCGTTGTCCTCCTATATCTGGGCCAATGCCTCGCCCCGGGTGGTTCGAGTGGTTGCCTGATTACTCTTCCCTTCATCTTTTCTATGCCTCTCTCCTAACCTCCTCTTATTCGTATTACTCTCTCTCTCTCTCTCTCTCTCTCTCTCTCTCTCTCTCTCTCTCTCTCTCTCTCTCTCTCTCTCTCTCTCTCTCTAGTGGTGATGCTCCCGAGGTTGTTTACTTAGGTCTGTTCGCCAGCAACCAACCCTGACACCTATCACCCTCCCTTCCCCACTCCTCCCCCACACCATCACCATTTCACTGCCCTTCCCTCCCCACCCTCTCACCACCACCATCCGATAATGAACCCTCCATTCCCTTCCCTCCCCCTTCAATCTCCCTCTCCTAGACCCGATAACTTCCGTCCCTCCTTCCCTCTCCCCTCTCCACCCTTGCTACCACGAGAGCTGTGTTGGGCAGGTTTACAGCACCACGAGGAGTCCCCGAGAGTGGGTCCGTGCACCCTCGGGTTATTTACCAAAGACAGCATTGTACGACTTCTAATCCGGTGCATGTCTTCTGGAGTTTGGGAGAGAGAGAGAGAGAGAGAGAGAGAGAGAGAGAGAGAGAGAGAGAGAGAGAGAGAGAGAGAGACAGGGAGAGAGACAGAGAGAACTTGAGGTGGTAAAGAATAAGGTGGGATAAAGCAGGTGTATTGAGGGTGAAGTGAAGGGAGCATATGTTGCACCTGAAATATCCTTATCTCCTCTTGATGTCTGAGAAGTTTTCATGTTGTTGTTGTTGTTGTTGTTATTGTTATTGTTACTGTTTTGTGGTCTTCCTCACCAGCTATTGGTAATTACATGTCTATTGAGCGTATTGTTATGAGGATAACTCAAGATTTTGTTGTAGCTTCGTCTTGTTCGGCTCGGATATTAGTGGAAGTATGATTTGGTAATGGAAGGAGGAGGAGGAGGAGGAGAGAAAGAGACACTGACTGGACGAGGGAGGGATGGATAAGGGAGTGAGGTTTGGGCTGAGAGGAAGGGAGAAGAGGGGGAGCAGATAGAGAGGTCCAGGGAGGGAAAGAGGGAAGGGAGGCAGGGTAGAAGGAGCGATAAATACGACCACGAGGTGCATCACTTAGGAGGAGTCGATGCGGGCACGTCATCTGCATATCTGAAGAGCCATTACCACCTGCAACCACTTTCCGATACAATACGACCCTGAAGATACACACAAGATATCATAAACAACCACCGCCAAATAAATACCAGTAGCCTCCTGCAGATATAGTGCGAAGGAGGCGCCCACGACGATCATTAATCACTCCAGCATAAATCAGATCCAAAACAGAAAACGTAACACGAAGGAACCATTCCAGTCACTCGGTTTTCCATCCCGTGAGAGGAAGGAAACGTGGTGGCAGCGAACACTATGGCAGAGAATTATGTAGTTCCCACTGTCCGTCCCTTCCCATTTAGCGAGCATCACCTATATAAGGAAGGGAGGGAGATAAAGGACAAGGAGCGCTAAGAGTAAAGAAAGAGAAGGAATAGAAGAAGGAGAGGGAGGGCCAGTGGGTGTCTGATGACGTGGGAAAAACAGAAGGTGTGACAAACACCGATGCTGCCGATAGTGTCAATAGATGGCAGCACCGTGTGAGGCGAAGGTAAACAGACCTGATGTGGGAAACGGGGGATGGGGGCTGAGGGGACGACTGCAGACTGTCCACTGGGAAAGAGGCGAGGCGTTGAGGTGAGAGAATGGAGGAAATGCCTGTTTATTGTTAGGGATAAGGAATAGAAGGGACATCGAGGGAAGAGGTTTGAAGGACTGATGTCTCCGTGGGAGTGACAATGGGACAGGGAATTGGAAAGGATGGATGGTAGGAAGAAAGGCGGAAAAGGAAAGGAAGAGAAGGACTACTTTATTTGTGATAGGGAAAAAGGAACGGGGAAAGGAAAAGTTAAAATAAGATAACAGAAAGACAAAACCAAACAAAAATCATGAATAAGAAGACGTGAAAAGAAAAAAAAATCTTACTTGGAGATGAAGATAGAGAGAGAGAGAGAGAGAGAGAGAGAGAGAGAGAGAGAGAGAGAGAGAGAGAGCGTCTGTGTGTGTTCCTTGGGGGTAAACACTGCCTTAGCTACTGTTTGTTTGTTCGGACAACGAGCCTCTTCCTCGATCGCAGATATTTACATTCCTGGCTTTTCTATCACCGACCACGGCAGCATTCTGAAAGTTTTGTTGACCCCAATAATTGCACCCAAACGCACGGAGCAAATAACAGAATCAAGAGGAAAATGTTAGAAGATATCGAATCACAAACAACAAGCAGTCACACAGTCAACCAGATGATATACCAACGAAATATTCTCTGGCTTCCCTTAGCGCCGATGGGAGATAATCAAGAGGGAACGACGTCAGCTTGAGGAAATGTACAGCACTTCTGGGAAATACCGCGGTGGCCACAGAGGGAAAAATATTAATGGTAGCAATAAATACCACCATTACGACCTACACAACAGCCACCGTCCCCTCCCTCACCCTCACCCCGGTTGCTCTCATCCTCCATCCACCACCCCTCCCAGCATCTCAGCCTATCTCTTTAGCCTATTGCCTCAGTCCTAACCGTTACCCAAGTTCCTTCACCACAATGCTTCACTCCAGCTCCTCATGTAGGTTCCTCACTCTTTTCCCCACCCTTGTCTCTCACCCCAGTCTCTCACACAAGCCCCCTCACCCGAGCTTCAGTCCCTCAACACAACGTCTTAGCAGCTTTCCTCAGTTCCTCTTTCCTCTTCCTCATCCCAGTTCCTCCTCTGTATTTATTTACCTCATCCACTCAGTACGTACAGCTTCTCACCCTGTCACTCACCCCTAACAATTGGATGGTGATTTTATTGTTTGTTGTGCTTTTTGATGAAGTATATCTATCATATCGCTCATTTGATTTATACACAAGGATTATTCTACTCGTTTCCCTTGTAACGTCATATCTTTTACCATACTTTTTTCGCATACTTTTTAAACGCTAAGGCGCGTGTTGTGGTGCCTTCGTGGTGATGCTTGCAGGTTCTTTTATCGTTGTTTACTATTATAATTATTATTAACATGAAACAATTATATGTTGAGTAAGTCGCAGCGCTTATCAAACGGGCATCCTGTTTTCTCTTGCAACATAACAGAGGTCTGCCCTCAGAGTCTATTTTTGTCTATCACTGATAATTTGTCTCTAAAATAAAAAAATAAAAAAATTAAATCGCATCCTTTGATATATTATGATTCCATTCCTTACCCCAGCCACTCACTGCTTCTCTTTCCTTACGTACTCCCCATGCACTCCTCCTCACTCTCTACACCACATCGCCATTACACATGCCTAAAAAGAAGCACAGTAAAGGATGGGTCAGTGTTCGAAGACGAAATACAACGTTTTCTATAACGTAACTTTCTGACACTTTCATTACATCAACGATCAGCCAGAGAGGACAGCGAGGCTAGGTAGGAATGTGGTGCGCGACAGGGGCACATAAGGATATCGTAAGAAACTGTGCACTCCACAAACTATTTTCGCTTTTCGTGACTCATGGAGTTCAGAATTACATGAAGTGCAGATCACAGGGTTTCAGAGCTAGAGTTACCATACAGCACATTCTCCAGTTTTGGGGTTTACTCTTCGTGACAATAAGTACGTACTATCTATCATTAGCATTTCCTCAATAACACACACACACACACACACACACACACACACACACACACACACACACACACACACACACACACACACACACACACACACACACAGAGAGAAAGCATCGGAATGAATTTTTATTGTGTGTGTGTGTGTGTGTGTGTGTGTGTGTGTGTGTGTCGGTATCGTATTGTTGTGGTTATCAGTGCCGCGTGCTTGCTACCAACGGGACAGAAAGGTCAAGCTTACATGCCCTTGCCGCCATTTTAAGCTACTACTCCTGTCCACCTGCCCTCCGCTCCCCGTGACCATCAATATACCCGGCCACCAAGAGGATTCCGGCCACACAACACATTAATGATAGAGTGGAGTAAGGGAAGACGGAAAAAAACAAACAGAGGTCCACATCGCGTGATTGCAGGTGTAGCAGCAACAGGTCATCGCGTATGAAAGGTGAACGAGGCGACATACAGGAAAAATGCATGAGCCAATATGTATTCATAGCCCGGACGATTGGCGGGGCCGCTCGCTAATGCTAAAAAAGGAACCACAATCTGTTTTCTCTCCCAGCGAAGATAATCCTGGCGAAGGCAAACACGCTAGGCCCGAAACCACCACCACCACCACCACCACCACCACCGCCACTACCGCCGCTCCTACCAGCCTTCTGACATCCGCCCTGCCCAGCTCATCCTACATGCATCTCCCATCCCCACTCCCATCTCCACACCCATCTAAGTATCCATTCCTACATCCTCACACACACACACACACACACACACACACACACACACACACACACACACACACACACACACACACACACATATATATATATATATATATATATATATATATATATATATATATATATATATATATATATATATATATATATATATATATATATATATATATATATATATATATATATATATATATATATATATATATATATATATATATATATATATATATATATATATATATATATATATATATATATATATATATATATATATATATATATATATATATATATATATATATATATATATATATATATATATATATATATATATATATATATATATATATATATATATATATATATATATATATATATATATATATATATATATATATATATATATATATATATATATAAGAAAATTCATGCATTAAAAACGAGTGAAAATCCCTTACCAAGAAAGATACATCTCTCTCTCTCTCTCTCTCTCTCTCTCTCTCTCTCTCTCTCTCTCTCTCTCTCTCTCTCTCTCTCTCTCTCTCTCTCTCTCACACACACACACACACACAGAGAGAGAGAGAGAGAGAGAGAGAGAGAGAGAGAGAGAGAGAGAGAGTGTGTTTAAGAAAAATCACGTATTAAAAACGAGTGATAATCCGGATGTCTTACCAAAAAAGATACATCTCCCTCTCTCTCTCTCTCTCTCTCTCTCTTTTAACTTACTCTGCACTACACTGGGATAGTTAATCAGGAAGGTGTCGGCAAGGGCCTAGTTAAGATAGACAAGCTTTACCACCTCCAATGTGTGTGTGTATATTTGTGTGTGTGTGTGTGTGTGTGTGTGTGTGTGTGTGTGTGTGTGTGTGTGTGTGTGTAATTCACCTAGGTCGTCTGCTGGTCACCCAGCCAGTCTTCCCCATTACGGAGCGAGCTCAGAGCTCATAGACCGATCTTCGGGTAGGACTGAGACCACAACACACTCCATACACCGGGAAAGCGAGGCCACAACCCCTCGAGTTACATCCCGTACCTATCTACTGCTAGGTGAACAGGGGCCACACATTAAGAGGCTTGCCCCTTTGCCTCGCCGCACCAGGACTCGAACACGCGGTGTGTGTGTGTGTGTGTGTGTGTGTGTGTGTCTGTGTCTGTGTGTGTGTGTGTGTGTGTGTGTGTGTGTGTGTGTGTGTGTGTGTGTGTGTGTGTGTGGCTGGTGATAATTAATTTTTCATGTATCTTCCTCACTCAGTTTTCTCTTTATTTTTCTTGATTTCTGCGTTCATTCATCATATTGTATTTGCCTGCTGAGTTCCAGCTTACTTTATTATATTCTTGTGTCATTTATTTTTTTATCCTTCCTCCTCCTCCTCCTCCTCCTCCTCCTCCTCCTCCTCCTCCTCCTCCTCCTCTCCTTCCCATTAAATTATCTTAGCTCTGCGGGCCTCATTGATATACACAGTTGGCTTCATAATTTCTATTGACATACAGTATTTCATGATATGTATGCATTGTGTACGTTCTTATCATTCATTATTGTAATTCACACACACATCATTGCACATGTAAGACGAATCAACTTGAATTACACATTATTGTTCTTTTAATTATTATCATCGCTGTTTTTGTTGTTGTTCTTGTTATTTTTGTTGACCACTAACCACTCCCCTACTTCTTCGTACTTAAAAGATGCAACACCTCCAATAAAGTTTTGGAATATGACGCTAATAAAGAAATCTAAGTGAGGACTCAGCTCAGCACTCACACGCTCACGCAACACAATAGATGTTACGCCCAAAGCTTCATCGGTTCTTGCACTCTTCCACGAGCTTCACGTAGATACCGGACAAGGGAGGGAAGAATGTCATTAATAGGAATCTCTCTCTCTCTCTCTCTCTCTCTCTCTCTCTCTCTCTCTCTCTCTCTCTCTCTCTCTCTCTCTCGGTTCACGTATATATCAACCAACTCTAACCGTATTCTTTTGTCCAACGTTAAAGTATACAAATAATGTCATATACCTTCCCTCCTTACAGTCAATTTAGGGAGGCGGTGGCGTAGTGGATAAGGTGGTGAGCGTGGGATCGGGCAGGCGTCCACAGGTAGGTTCGAATCCCACCACATACACCACTTTGCCATTTCTTGAGTGGTTTAAAGTTACCTACACGTCACCATGATACCCAGGTTCTAGGTGGTTACACCCAAGATGAGCTTGGGTGGTGATATGGTACCCCTAATAATGGGTACCACTATAAATAAAATTGCCTGTGCCACTAATGGGCGGACACTGTACAGCGCTTCCTACACACTCTTCAAGTGAGCCTACAGACGCTATAGGCCTCAACGTAAAAAAAAAAAAAAATGAACGTTGTATTACATCTCAGTTACAAATACGTACTTCAGTATATCATATTCATATGTACTGTACATATTCTCACATGTAATATTGAAACTCTTCTGCTACGTAGCGCGGTTCAGTGAAGTTTTTGTCGTAGTTCTTCGGAAACCTTTCTTGATTTTCTTTTTCTTTTTACTATCCTGAATATACAAACATTTCTTGGTAAAAATATGAAGAAAAGTATTTGACTTTTTCACAAGACTTCACTATAAGAAGTTCTTTATCTCTCTCTCTCTCTCTCTCTCTCTCTCTCTCTCTCTCTCTCTCTCTCTCTCTCTCTCTTTTGAGATAAGAAAGGTTCCATATCGTGTTAAAGATTTCTCCGTGTCTTTCATAGTCTTTCCTTTGTTTTCCTCTTGTCTCCCCTTCCTTCCCTCGCTTACTACAATCGCTTCAATGACACCAATGAATGACACCAATGAAGGGATGGTTGCCCGTTATTCTCTCTCTCTCTCTCTCTCTCTCTCTCTCTCTCTCTCTCTCTCTCTCTCTCTCTCTCCAGCGAAGCGAGACGGAGATTGTGAAAAGTCCTTTGTCGGTGGTGCCAAAAATTATCAACGCTCCTCCCTCCTTTTCTGAAAGAGAGAGAGAGAGAGAGAGAGAGAACGGTGGTTGTCCTTTTATTTCGCTGTTCACTTTCTCGTTTCAATTTCTTTATTTTGATGGGTTTTTTTTTTTTTTTGTAACTCCCCTACTTTATTTTTTGTTCGCATATTATTTGTTTATTTTTTGAGGAGGGGTTTCTGTTCGAGACATTCTCTCTCTCTCTCTCTCTCTCTCTCTCTCTCTCTCTCTCTCTCTCTCTCTCTCTCTCTCTCTCAAATATCCTTTGTCTTCCTCCCTTTTCTCCTTTTCTCTTCCCTTCCCATTTCTCAGCTTCCTTCCATTACTTCACACGCTTTCCTTCTTCTCTTCCTTCACCTCTCCATACCTTCCTTCATCCCTCCACACCTTTCTCACCTCTCAATCTCTCTCCATGGTCCTTCAACACCCTCCCACCCCAGCAATCCTTCCAAGAATGGTGATCCCTTTCTTGAATGAGAGGATATTTCTTACGTCCCTCTCTTTCTTCTTTTTTTTTCTGAAAGCGTAGATCACCAGACATTTATTTGTGTGTCCCGGAAGAATCGGCTGGTGGGACGCCCATCCTTCTTTGTACTTCCCTTCACCAGTTTCATTGGCAACTTGTATTCATTCATTTTTGTTTCGGTGTAGGTTGAAAAGTATACTGCATTTTCTTTCATCTCCCCGTCAACGCCATTAGTAAAAAGCAATTATCCATTTATTGTTCACTTTTTTTCCAGGGGAGAGAGCGACAATTAAGGAAAGTTTTATTACCATTTTTTATTGAGTTTTTATCAGTTCTTGTCCTGTTGTTAGAATATTTTGCGCGTCACCAGGGAAAAATGTGACTAAATCTTTCAAGTGCCAGGACTGATTTCATCCGGTCACCGACCAAAACAAAAGACAAATAAAAAAAAAAAATGAAAGTGATTTAGGGAGAAGAATGCTTTAAAAATGTCGAGATGGAATTTAAATACCTGTTATTCTTTTCAAACTAAAATATGTGGAATTGGAATGTTCAATTAAATCATCGTCATTGCATATCGTTGTAAAAGTACTAATAATGAATAAAAGATAAATAAATGAATAAAAGCAAATAAAAAGTATACAGATGAAATGTAGAAAAAAAGCACATGATCCACAAGCTTTAACACACACACACACACACACACACACACACACACACACACACACACACACACACACACACACACACACACACACACACACACACACACACACGTAAAGCAAAGTGAGAAAATCATAAGAGGTAATAAATATTGATCCCTCGTTAGGAACACAAAGCAGGCAGAGCAGGAGACAGAAAGGAAGGAAGGAAGGAAGGGACATGGAATGGAATTAATAATAAGCTCAAGTTGAAAAGTAGTAATAGCTCTTTAATAGGAGGGAGGGGGAAGGAAAGCTATTGACATGCGATTCCTTCTCTCTCTCTCTCTCTCTCTCTCTCTCTCTCTCTCTCTCTCTCTCTCTCTCTCTCTCTCTCTCTCTCTCTGAAGAACGTGTGGCCAATCAAGAAAATGTTTTTTTTTTTCTCTTTATTCACATGTTTCCACTTTCCCTGAGGTGTTTGTTGGCCAAGTGACCGGAGATATGATGGGGCGGTGTCGTATATTCTACCTCGAGTGAGTGTTTTCTTTTCTTATTGAACGATTATTCCATGTTTATTGAGGAAAAGAATGGAGTTAGGAGGATGATAGGGATGAGGAGGAAGAAGAAGAAGAAGAAGAAGAAGAAGAAGAAGAAGAAGAAGAAGAAGAAGAAGAAGAAGAAGAAGAAGGAGGAGGAGGAGGAGGAGGAGGAGGAGGACTCTTATTTTATATTTTATCGTCACGGTTAGTAGTCGTACTAATAATAATAGAAGTAGCAACAGTACCACCACCACCACCACCACCACCACCACCAGTAAATAAAGAGCAGAAGTAGTCAGAAGTGCCGGTGGTAATGTCACACCGCGATGCACGTCTCACATTCCCAGTTCTGTTGGTGTGGTCGTCATCGTATCGCCACTACTAGCTCGTTGAGGTCAGTCTTGCTGTCTCGTGGCTTTAATAAAACAAAAAACAACGTAAGAAAAAAGTCGTGTTGGTTTTGTCTCCGTCTTTGTTGTCTCATTCGGAGCATAATCGTGTCCTGTTCCAAGCAAACTATTTCCTTGCTTTGTTTAAAACTCTTATCGTGGGTGTCACATATATCTTCTCCTCTTCTTCCTCTTCTTCCACCACCACCTCCTCCTCTTCCTAGTCTTGGCTGTGCCCTGGTCGCCTGGGGTGCAGTCGAGGTTCCTGGATTCTGGAAGAGCCGCCTAATGTCTCCACGGGGCACTGTTCCAGCGGCTCCTATCTTAGCGGCGGCTGTCCAGATAAGCGCGGGGATGTAATTCGAGGTGATAATGGCCGCTTGAGGAGCACTAATTGGCCGGGACACAAAGGCAGCCGGCCAGCGCCTCCCCACCGACGCTTGGTTTACGGCAAGCGATGACCTTCATTACACAGGCTCATCATTTCCAGCCCCGCCTCCCCCCACGCACATACACGTCTCTCTCTCCTCCGCTTCCTCCTCCTCTTCCTCCTCCTCTTCATTCTGCCTCTGTCCCTCCTCTCCTCCTTATCATCCTCCATTTCGTTCTCCTTTTACTATTGTTCTTGTTCTTTTCTTGTTTCTTTTTCTCCTCTCTTCTGTTATTTTTTTTTACATGCGCTAACTCGTTACTATCATGTCTCTCTCTCTCTCTCTCTCTCTCTCTCTCTCTCTCTCTCTCTCTCTCTCTCTCTCTCTCTCTCTCTCTCTCTCTCTCTCTCTCTCTCTCTCTCTCAATTTTAACCACTTTACCTCATAACATTTTCTTTGCATTGCATTCATATGATCCTTCTTCTGCTCCGTCTTTTCATATAATTATGCATACTTTCCTGCATAAGCATCAGAAGTAAGAAATTTATTAAAATATACAGGATTAAGCTTTTACTGGCAAAGCTTATTCCAAGGCAGTAATGTGTGTCTGTGGCATATTTCACAAATGCATTATACTAATATGCATACACACACACACACTTTTACGTGTATATATATATATATATATATATATATATATATATATATATATATATATATATATATATATATATATATATATATATATATATATATATATATATATATATATATATATATATATATATATATATATATATATATATATATATATATATATATATATATATATATATATATATATATATATATATATATATATATATATATATATATATATATATATATATATATATATATATATATATATATATATATATATATATATATATATATATATATATATATATATATATATTCGCAGCAGTCGTATCATGTACGTAAACAAACAAATGTGTGTGTGTGTGTGTGTGTGTGTGTGTGTGTGTGTGTGTGTGTGTGTGTGTGTGTGTGTGTGTGTGTGTGTGTGTGTGTGTGTGTGTGTGTGTGTGTGTGTGTATGTGTGTGTGCGTGCGCGTGTTCACTCATTCAGACGCACGAACACGTTATCTAGACAAAGAGCACCCCTCCCTCATCATCTACCTCAGGAAACACCAGACGCCATCATCACTAGTCAGACGCCCCTCCTTCCGTGCCCCTTCCTCTCTTCTCACTCTTCCCCATCTGTTCCATTCTTTCTGGCAATCAGTGAGGCGATAAAGAGGGAGGCTTTGAGTGGCAAATCTTAGAGAGGCCTAGAGGCAACACAACGTCCCCCTTCGATGTTTCTAAGACCCACTTCTTACCTTTTATTTCAAGTTAGAACCTTTCGTTAACTCTACCGCCCTCTCCTTACGAGTTTGCGAATTATTTTTGTGAGTGCATTGCTGCCTAGTGACAACGTATACCCTTTTCTTGCAATTTGATCTCTGAAGCACCGCATAAAACACACACACACACACACACACACACACACACACACACACACACACACACACACACACACACACACACACACACACACACACACACACACACACACACACACACACACACACACACACACACACACACACACACACCTTCTCTTGAGGCCTAAGATTACATATGACTAGGTATTGATACCAGTTTGATGGAATACCTGTGTGGGACAGGTAATGGTTGAGAGGGCTTTTGTTTCTGCGCGTGTTGATGTGGGGCTTGGCGGGCAGGGTGTCAGGTGAGGCGCGGAGGGAATGTTAAGCCCTTCAGGAGGGAATACTGAGCCCAATAGCGGATTATAGGACTGCTTGACCAAAGGGCTTCGTCTTCTGCCCGGGGAAACCTGACACACTGTGAGGGAGCGAAGGAAGGAGCAAGAGAGAATGAAAGGGGAAGTAAAGAAGATGAAGTGAAGAGGAATAGAAGAAGAGAGATGAAGGAAGGTGAAGTGAGGGAGAAACGGTTGTCTTGGTACATGTAAAGTCAGTGAAAACAGGAGAAGTAGAATTAGTTAAGGATGGAGGATAATGAAATGAAGAAAAATAAAGGGAGGGTATTGTACGAAGCAAGGAGAAAGCAAAGGAAACAAAAGTGGAAGAGAAAAGCGATATTGAAGGATGGGAGAAACGAAGGCAGAGAGGAAGGACGAGCATTGAAGGAGGTGAAAAAAAAAAAAAACGTCATTTCCACAACCAAGGCAACGTCATGATATTTGCTTCGTAATTTATTTCCTGACTTTCTTTCTTTAGTCCTTCACTTTTTCTTTTCTTTTTCTTCCAAGATTACAGTATTTTTTTCAGTTTTAGTATTTGCACTTCATTTTTACCATAATGTATTGCATGTCTGAGTAAGTGCATGAGTTTTTTTTCTAATTATTTTCTTCAACCAACTCAGTTTCTTGTTTTTTTATTTTCCACATCTTTTTTTCATATTTCACCTACTAGATCTTCCTTTCTTTCCTCCCTTCTTTTTTCTTCGGCATTCCCCCTCATCCATATCCACCTCCAGTTTGTCTTCTTCTTCTTCCTCCTCTGTTTTCCTCTTCCTTCTCTTCACCAAGCAAAACAAGCCGCCACGACCTGCCAACTACCCTCTCGCCTCCACCCCCTGCCGGAAATGAGAGTGAGTCCTCCTACTCCTCCTCCTCTTCTCTCTCCTGCCATTCTTTTCTGTACTAATGCCGCATTCTTCTTTTTCTCCCCACTTCTCTCTCTCTCTCTCTCTCTCTCTCTCTCTCTCTCTCTCTCTCTCTCTCTCTCTCTCTCTCTCTCTCTCTCAGTTTGCTTGTAATTT
>NC_059294.1:14812603-14902603 GCF_017591435.1 Portunus trituberculatus
TGGTCACCATCGGGCCTTCACCCATACCTGTCGTACCTGTTATACCAGCAGGTTAATTAGTTATATTCCGAGGACTTCTGTTGACCGTTTTCACCATCACCATCACCATCATTATATAGCACTATCATCGCTTCACAATCGCCTACAGAGTTATTGCAGTACTATTTCACCATGATCGCCTTTACCATAGCCATTACCAGCACAACACTACCCCTGTTCTAACTAACACAACCACCGGTGCTGCTATTACTACTTGCACACCGTTACCATCATCACCACCATCACCACCACACCAGCGTGGCCATAGCTACCATCACCACCACATACTTGAGCCACCGTCACTTCGTACAAAACCGCTAGGCTCCAGATAATCGGGATATTAATATGCTAATGATGCATCTGGCAGCACTAACTCCTCCGAGCACATGAAAAATATTGCCTTTATGAGACGCAGCATAGTAGGCCGGCGCCATCACGTCTATTGACACACACACACACACACACACACACACACACACACACACACACACACACACACAGAAAATACAAGTCCAAGTATAAAAAATAAGAAGAATATACTTACTCATAGTTTCAAGCGTTTTAAAAGAGTACACACACACACACACACACACACACACACACACACACACACACACACACACACATTAAAAATTTTTAGGTTATAACTTTGTATCGAAAAAAACTGGTAAGAGGGTGCGTTAATGAGAGAGAGAGAGAGAGAGAGAGAGAGAGAGAGAGAGAGAGAGAGAGAGAGAGTGTGTGTATCTGTGTGTGTGTGTGTGTGTGTGTGTGTGTGTGTGTGTGTGTGTGTGTGTGTGTGTGTGTGTTGAGGGACACTAGACGCGTCCATCTGGTGACATTGATTGAAGTGTTCCACTCCTAATGAACGGGAGGTGGGAGGGAGGTATCGACGGGGAAGGGAGTACCGAGAGGGAAGAGGAGGAGAAGAAAGAGAAGAGGATGGGATGGAGCAGGAAGAAGAAAAGAAGAAGGAAGGGAAAAGAAAACAATGTAGAACAGCACAAAATGGAAAATAAAAGACAATCACATCAATAAAATCATAACATTATCGATAAAGAGAGAGAGAGAGAGAGAGAGAGAGAGAGAGAGAGAGAGAGAGATTGGGTAATAGAAACTGATTGCTGGCTGGGAGCAAGTAAAGCTTTTTGAGATATTGAATTAGGGCAAGAAATGATGCTGATTTCTTAACATGTGAGACGAGGAGGAGGAGGAGGAGGAGGAGGAGGAGAAGCAGTTTATTTAAAAGAAGAAAAGAAACAAGAAAAATAAATCGAGGAGGAGTAGAAGAAGGAAAAAAAGATGAGGATAATTATAGAAAATAACACAGTAGGGAAAGGAAGGAGAAAGAAAAATAGGAGATGATGGAAATGAAAAGTAACCAAAGACGAAAATTAAATGACGCGAAGAAGAGAAGGAACAGGAGGAGAAAGAGGAAAAGCAGGAGAACGACAAAGAGGAGGAGGAGGAGGAGGAGGAGGAGGAGGGTTGGGAATTAGAGGGAGCAGGAGGGGTGATGTATGGAGGCAGAGACGACGCGTGACAGAGGAGGGGAAGGCAACTCACGTGTTTGTTCATTACCAGAAGTGCTAATTGTGTCTGTCTGTCCCCTAACGTAAGGCGTGGGGAAATCTGTGAAGGAGGAGGAGGAGGAGGAGGAGGAGGAGGAAGGGGCAGTTATGAAAGACGACCTATTACTCAAGATTTTAGTTTACTTTTAATTTCCACCTCGCTAGTTTAACACTTACACCACAGTACCTTAGCGTAAAATTATTCCCTTTTCTGAGGCTATGATGAAAATTCCTGCCGTCACTTGTATGAGGATCGTGTTGAGTGGGTTCGGTGTGTAATCCTTGGTGATGTCGCCTCGCCAGCTCCCCTCAGTGCTCAGTGGCTATCGGAGTAATAAACATTTGACACATGTGCTGTTAATGGGAGCGTATAAACTGGTTAATGAAATGAGTTGCGAGCTCTACCACGGCCTTCACATGTATGGCCTTCACATGTATGAGAAGGCCGTGGCTCTACGCGCAGTTGTTTCATTGTCTCTGAATCTCTGCTTCGACTCGCAGTTTATTTCAAAGGTTACGACTAGCGCTTCTTTCCACCAGCCTTCCCTTCCTGCTACGATCACTCACTTCTCAGGACAATTAGTGCCTCGGGATGCCTGATTTATCTTCGCATATTGCAAATATATAAATAACGAGACAATTACACCCATATCCCGAGATTGCGTCATAATGCGAAATGTGATCAGCTTCGCAAGTCAAACGTTGTGTAGCCCAGCCAGTCAACGGCAGCTGTGACAGTTTAGCGATTGGGGGAAATTTATTATGATTCTTTGCACAAATTTGTGTAAGGCAAGATGCAATTCCTGGAGAAAACGTGTGTGTGTGTGTGTGTGTGTGTGTGTGTGTGTGTGTGTGTGTGTGTTTTGCGTACTTTGTTCCTCATCTGCAAGAAAACTACAAGAAAGCAACACAGGATGGGATGGAATTACAAATCTTAGCTGAGTAAAGTCTTTCCAAAACAACATTGAGGTCATATGGCGCCGCAAATCTCAGCGGTTAATAAACTCCAATAACAATAATATATCAAAAATTAATTATCCTTCATTACACTTACTACACTCACACATAGCAAATGCCAAAAATAGTAACATATTTCAAAGCACAAAGTCCTTTTCATCAGTGCTATTATTTTTCTGATATATACACCATGCAAAAGTAAATACACACAGGGATCGTCAAGGCAAGAGAAAAATTATACGTTACTTTGAGGAATGAGAAGGAGAAGGGGAAACACAACAATGTTACGCATTGAAATTTGTGCTTGCATGTAGTGAAATGGCCTGTTTTCGCATTCTGCATATTGTATAGGTCTTGGCTGATCGTATGAGAGGAGCAGGAGAAGGAGGAGGAGGAGGAAGAGGAGGGGACAATGAAAGAGGAAAGGGGTGAGAAATGGATGAAGGGGGAACTAACATAGATTTGTTTATATTCAATTTATTCAGAATTGGCAGGCTTAAATAGCACGGAGAAATTTGTTTATAGAGGAAGTAATATATTGTAGTGTGAATGGCGCTTTCTTCTGTAATAGTACACAGCGAGGGCACCGCATGGCCGGCTGTCCCCTGCCCGTAATATATTATTGGACCCCAACTACAGCAGCGGCAGACCGATGAAATGTAGCTCAACATACTAATTAAAGGAAAATACGTAGCAGACTAATGTTAATAAGCAGCATCGAGGAATAACATTTGCCAAGTAAACTTTCAATTATTTATACATTTGGATTTGTGTGTGTGTGTGTGTGTGTGTGTGTGTGTGTGTGTGTGTGTGTGTGTGTGTGTGTGTGTGTGTGTGTGTGTGTGTTGCATATATGTGGACACGTATCAGGTCAACAGACAAGACACATCCACCAAATTATTGAAGCACCTGAGTAATCTATGTTGAACAGCTATAATCTTTTAGAGAATTTTAATTGAATGCTCGACACACGCAGCCCAAAGAATGCCGCCCCGCCAAGGCTGCTACTCTGTCATAAAATATACTTAGGCACCGTCCTATTAATGCACATGATGTTGCATTACCATAAAAATGCAATGTGGATCCACAACACAGCATAAAACAAAACTGATTCTGGAGCACCACGGTTTTTTTGCTACTGAAATTACCTTGTGCAGCAGTGACTTCAACGAGAGAGAGAGAGAGAGAGAGAGAGAGAGAGAGAGAGAGAGAGAGAGAGAGAGACTCATTAATTTATATCATGCTGACGAGCAGAGCAATTTAATACATAAATGTTAATATTTTCCTTGCATAAACTATTCTGAGCACAAAATATTAGATATGTAACACGAATAGAAGACTAAAACTAATATGATGTACTAAATGAAGATGATTCAATTATGTGATTAAAGCTGTTTATTGATTCTTCCTGAAAGACGGAAAAGCACATAATTGCATGCTTTCGTGTAATGGTCAAACAACGAAGATAAAACCATATTATTTGTTGTGTGGCGGGAAAAGTACTTCACTAACCCTCACGAAATCACTCCCAAATCAAGCGCAGCTCTAACATAAACGTCTCTAAAGCACTGAATTTGAAGCATCTCACATAAATACAGAACTACCAGTTGAATCGGTGATCAGTACTACGTCACAACTAAATGCCACACTTAAGTCACGAGTTGGACGATGGACGGGACATGTCATGATAACACTATAGGTGCCTCTGAATATTATAGCTAAATTCATCCTAAAGTCTACTCTTATGAATGCCTTAATCATCAAAGCATAATTTTACTGATTAGGTCGTTGTCTCAAACATCCGCTAGCAGAGTTGCTTGCTTGTTACGCGCTTTGTTGGCGTTGACATTATTAACCACTTCAGTGCCATGACACGTCTTCATATTTATTCAGGTTACTTATTAGTAGGCAATTTTGTACAGCTTCAGAATCTCATGTTCGAATTAGAATAGTGACGATTCTGAACCGTTAACTTTCTGACTTCCGTAGAATCTTGCTAATGTAAATTAAATAAAATCGTCTAATCACACCCAAAACTCATGGTAAAAATGCGTCCCAGTGTTGAAGGAGCTAAAGGAAAAAAAAACTGATGAACGCAACCCCTGAAATACTCCGTAACATTGGTAAATCTCAACACCGGCCTGGTAGCTCTATTTCCTATTGTTTTGGCTCTTATCTGCTGCAGTCATGGGGACCTGATAGGAGAGCAGGGTCTTTTAGTGTGGAAAGTATAAGTACGGTCAGTTGTCACCGCTTAACACCACAAATAAGAAGGGAGGTACTGCTGCTGCTGTTATGATGGGGTCGATATTTGAGCAGCGTTGCCAACTATACCTACGAAAAAATTTCTTAATATTTACCCACTAATCTAACACAGCACTATCTAATCTAATCTAAGGATATTCTTACCAATAGCACCTCGCAACGAAGCAGTAAAATACTCACAATTAGTGATGAAGTACTTTATGCACAATACGTTTATTGTTTTTCAAAATCCCCATGACATTTAATAAAAAGCTTATCTACACATCTATCTATCTACCTATACATCTATTTATCTAACTATCTATCTAACTATTATCAAAACTTCAAAATATTGGATCACTGAAAACTTTGTAGAATTTACTCTCCTCCTGACTTCCTTTTCGCTTTCAATTTCCTTCGTTGAAAGAAAAAAAAAAAAAATAAACTTACATTTTCATCCTTCTCTTGTTTGCGTGGGGCAGCAGGAATAGGAAGGTTGTGGTAAAGGAGGAGGAGATGGAAGCAACAAAAATGCAGGCGCAGAGAAAACTTCAGCTGTTACCGCTACTTAAAGGGTGAGGAGGAGAAGAAGGAAGAATATACACACTATCAGAGAGAGAGTGAGAGAGAGAGAGAGAGAGAGAGAGAGAGAGAGAGAGAGAGAGAGAGAGAGATAACAAGAAAAAAGCAACATAATTATGGAACAACTAACAAATGAAAAGAAACTGGGAAATGAACCCGAAATGACAAAAAAAGAAATGAAAAGATAAAAAGATAAGTAGATAAGTAAACAATATGGAAAAGTAAGTAGATAGGAAACTGAAGTAAAAATTCTCTCTCTCTCTCTCTCTCTCTCTCTCTCTCTCTCTCTCTCTCTCTCTCTCTCTCTCTCTCTCTCTCTCTCTCTCACTGCCAATCAAACCCACACACGAATCATTACTCCTCTATTTTCACTCCACACTTCATGATACCATTCCATTCAACCATCTCTAAACTTTGCTATCCATCCCTTCCCTCTTCTCTCTTCCATTCAAACCTCTTTCCTATCCTTCGTTCCCTCTCATTCTCCCTCTCAGTGCGGACAGACAGCCGAGGGTTCCATAGGCTGTTGAGGAGAATAATTAAGGCATCAGGAGACCAATTGGTGGCGGCTGTCAGATGCACCCTCGCCTACGGTTACATATGGGACTTTAGGGGTGCGTGGGCGGGCGGATGTGGGCGTGTAGGGGCGGGACGGGTGGAGGCAGACGGCGGTGAAAGGATCAGAATACGTAAAGGGAATGAGGGATGGAGAAAAAGATGAAGGTGAAAAAGAAGGGAAGAAAGAAGGTGGAATAAGACGTGGGTGATTTAGTGGACAGGGTGAATGTGCATGGAGATTAAAGGAAAAGAAGATGGATGAGGAAAACGGGAAAAGAAAGGCTAATAAAGAATGGCGGGAAAAAAAAGGGGGAAAAAAATAAGATAGAATAAAGGGGTGCATCATATTGACCTTCTTTCGTAGATTTTTATCCTTCTCTTTTTTTTTTTTTTAATACCGTGTGGGCTTTTTCACGGGAATTTATGGGCTAAAGGGGATACTTTTTAGGGCACCTCCTATCTTAAAGCCCACCCGCTAGGAAACCGTTGCCCCGAGTGAGGAAACCCAACCTACACTCAGACCGTGGACAGGATTCGAACCTGTGCGCTTGGAGACTTCTAGGATCCCAAAGCATGCATGGTTCCACTGTACTTCTCTTTCTCCCCTTTCATCATTTTTGTTGCCATGGTTTTTTTTCTTTACCCTATTTTCTTTTCTACTCCTTTTCTGCTTTTTTTTTCTTGCTTCTTCTTCTTCTTCTTCTTCTCCTTCTTCTTCTTCTTCTTCTTTTTCTTCTTCTTCTTCTTCTTCCTCCTCCTCCTTAATTACAATTACTTCTCCTTTTCTCTTTTTTCTTCTTCCTCCACACCAGAACTCCTGAGAACTTCGCAGGTAATTGCACTTCTCCCTCTGCTGAGTGTTGCGACGAGAGAGAGAGAGAGAGAGAGAGAGAGAGAGAGAGAGAGAGAGAGAGAGAGAGAGAGAGAGAGAGAGAGAGAGAGAGAGATTTAAATAAAGAGGAAAACATGTAGAATTAATGGGAAGGATACAAAAACGTACTAGAAATAACAAAAATTAATGTTAGGCAGGAGACAAAATGAAACAAGCATGGCTCACAAACAAGTCATGTGTGCCGGGTAGAGAGTAACAGCAGTAGTGGTAGCATTGACTATAGTAAAGAAATATGGTCAATGCTACCACTACTGCTGTTACTATCCCACCACTGCCACCGCCATCACCACTACTGCTACTACTACTACTACTACTACTACTGCTACTACTACTACTACTACTACCACTACTACTACTACTACTACTACCACAGGCCACTGCAGAAATGCAAAAATGAAAAATAAACTGAGAAGAGTTCAAAATCCCATTCATGAATTTACAAGCAATATGACTCTCTCTCTCTCTCTCTCTCTCTCTCTCTCTCTCTCTCTCTCTCTCTCTCTCTCTCTCTCTCTCTCTCTGCTTCTTAAATCTCTTTTTATTTTTCCAATTGAAGGAAGCTCTTCATTGCACTCTCCTCCCGCCAAGGTGATCATGGAGACTTGTTTATGTTGATTACCTTTTCAAGTCGCTGATTTCCCCAAGTTGAGGGTAAAGTTTGCAATACGGTGGTGCTTCGTGTGGCCATCTGGGGACGACTTATACGGTTACTGGAAGGGTAGTCTCGCTACTTTATATTTAGCGGGTTGTAATTAACTTCTTTCTTATTTTTTTTCGTTCTCTCTTCTTCTTTTTCTCTCACTCCTGCTTTTTTTTCGTTGTATTCTTCTTGCTTTGTTGTATATCTTTTATCTTTAGCTTTCAGTTTTCTTTGTTTTTTTGTTTATTATTACGGTTGTTCCTGTTGTAGTTATTCTAATCGTTATTGTTGCTGCTGTAGGTGTTTTTCGGTCTGTCTGCAGGCTCAGCTATCTATCTGCATATTTGTGTTTCTGTCTGTATGTATATCCATTTGTCAGTCCACGAATCAATCTGTTTTCTTTAATTTCCTGTCTTTATTATTCATACACTTTTTTGTCTCCCTCACAATCCTACTACATCTTATTCCTTTTTTTTTATTTTCACCCTCCTTCTTCCTTCCTTTCTTCTTTCACACCTCTCCTCATTCCTTCCTTTATACTGAGCTTCTCTTTCATTTATCCTATCTCAAACAAACATCTTCCCTTCTTCAATCTCTCTCCCTCCCTCACTTCCTCTTCCTTCCCTCCTTGTCTTGCTGATCGGAGTCCTTCCTTACCCTTCTGCCGATAATTGCACGTAGTTCCTCAGGGCGGCAGCAACACCTGAACACCTGCCACGGATAATTGGGGCGTCGGGAGGTTAAGCTTCCCCCTTCAACACCTCACCTTGCCATTAGCACCACGACCCACGTTTTCTTTGTCGAGCTCTTCACACATTTACGTACAGATTTTCCCCATATATTTTACTCTTTTTTTTCGTAAGAGGGAAGGAAGGTAAAGGGAAGGAAGGAAGGTGACGAAGGAACAATGGATTAGTGTGAGGGAGGTGAGGGAGGAGAGGCGGGAAAATGCTTGCCTTTTTTTTCTTTTTCTTTTTGTTTATTCTTCATATCGTAGTGTAATTTGTGTCTATTATTATTATTAGTAGTAGTAGTAAGTGGTAGTAGTAGTAGTAGTAGTGGTAGTAGTAGTAGTAGTAGTAGTAGTAGTAGTAGTAGTAGTAGTAGTAGTAATTTTATCTATTTTGTGGTTCCTTTTTAATGGTGATGTTGTTTTAGGTGTCTTTTTTTTGTACTATTTGTTGTTGTTTCTACTTCAATAGTCTTGGTCACCCATATTTATTTGTTTATTTGTTTACTGCATCTCTTCTTGTGTCTAATAATGTCGCAGATTTTTAACATGAGACCTGTAAAAACAATATTGGTCTTGTCTTATTGATTGACCTATTAGCTTTCATCTCTTGTCACTCCCAAATCTCTCTCTCTCTCTCTCTCTCTCTCTCTCTCTCTCTCTCTCTCTCTCTCTCTCTCTCTCTCTCTCTCTCTCTCTCTGCTCGTAACTTCCCTTTCCTTTCCCTCCTCTCCCTCTTCACATCCCTTTTTCCCTCTCCCTTCCCTTCCTTCAGTCAGTCATCACCCTGGCAACCCTAACGAGCAGTTTACGCATGACGAGCTTCAGGTTATTACACGGCGATTATGCAACAGTGGCTCTTGGTCGCGCCTGCCACTCACACGTCGCCTGGAGGGAGGAAGGGAGGGAGAGTGGGCGAGAGGCGTGGAGGAGGGAAGGGAGGAAGGGAAGGGAAGATGATAGTTTGACGTGTATAAGGTAAGTTTTAGTGCTAAAGTAAAGAGGGTTATAGGAAGAAGGGGAATTGTAGTTCGCGTTGATTTGATGAAAGGGGAGGAAATAGTAGGAGAGAAAGAATGGAAAAGTGGGATTGTTTATCATTACTGTTATCATCGTTGTCGTCATTATTTTTTTCATTGTTGATACTCATTACATACCATAACATATAGTATTTTGATATTTTGGAGAATTCATACTGATGAAAAAGTTACTCATCTCAACACAAATGAAAACTTGATAATGATATAAACGAAACATGGGACAGATATGCACCACGGCACAACAACAACAAGAAAAAAAAAGAAAAAAAAGAAAGTGAAAAAGATACGATTCTCCAAACAATAGACGTAGAAAAGCAAAAATCTAATAACAGCTCTTATGACATTTTCCTTATGGTCTAATGCATGTCACTTAGAAGCATCAAGCATCACCACACCAGCCGCACCAACAACACTATCACCAACAACAGCCACCGTCACCCATGCACCCTTCATCTCGCTGCTCCCACCCCGCACCTTGCTCGTCTCCCTGCAACACCTTGTCACCTCGTCTCGCGCCGCGCTGTAGCATAATAATCGCAGCCTCTCAGCCTTCCACAGCAGCGAGATTGTCCTCGTTACAGGCGCGTAATCGGCCGTTTGTCATCTAGTTGTCGTGGTATTCGGCACAAACGGTCGTCGCTTGTCAAATATTACTTGTTCCTCTTAAAGGCTATGATAGGAGGATGAGATGTAGGAGGAGGAGATGTAGGAAGGAGGAGGAGGAGGAGGAGGAGGAGGAGGAGAGGTGCGTGAAGGTGTTGGAAGCAGCGTTTTGAGAAATGTTTCAGTCTCTCTTGCTGGTGCTTACCATTTGTATTTCATAAAGATATGCTAGAGAAGGAGGAAGAGGAGGAAGAGGAAGAGTAGGAAGAGGAGAATGTATGTGGCATTTTGAATGGACGCGGGAGTATTTGAGCTTCCTGTGAGTGAGCGTGTATGTGTTAGGGTAATATTATAACAACGCCTCCGCCTCCAACCGCCTCCCTATAGCGCCGGCCTTGGCGAGAGAAACAATGCCAGCGGGTTTAATGAATGCCATCCACTATCGCAAATTGCGACCATCCCCGCTCTGAGATGGCCCCGAGTGTGCGGCGGTCGTGGCTCATCTCGGCACACAATGGGACCCAAGCTTTACGTATTTGTGGCACTGGTCTTACTTCCAAGAATGTTTAATTTACTCATTTTTGTTCGAACTTATAGATTTTTTCTTGCAAATTCCGTCTATGTTTACTTTTCTTCATTCATATCTCCTGATCCAACTGTCTTAAGAAATTTTTGTCTCTTTTTCGGTATATTTTCTTTAGTTATTGTGGCGTCTGTGAAAAAAAATACTTCTTTAGCAGTTCTTTAATTTATGTCTCTTGGTGATAATGATAATATTGATCATTTGATTTTCACCGGAGTATTCGAATAGGCAACTTAATAAAAGAAAATGATAATATGTAGAATTTCACTAATAACACAAAAGAGACAATAGAACAAGTTTACCAATCATCGGTAATATCAAAACAGTATATATAATGCAAGACTAATACTAACTCCCGCGTCTCATCTCCATTAGGTGCTGTACAACATGGCCATCTGGACCAACGAAACGGAGCCCCCTGGACCATCACCCATGGCCCCGCCCTCCGTCAACGTCTCCCTCACCGGCACTGTTCCCACGGAGCCCCTCACCTTCAGGCTGGACTTGCCCTGCCTAGGTATACGCAGCGCTGAGGTCGATGTGATTCTTAACATCAACGTGACTTCCCCGAGGCCCCGCCAGCCGCCCACCGTCCTCTACTTCATGCGGCGGAAGATCTGCTTGGAAGGTGAGGGAGGTGAGGGAGAGGCGAGTGTTATATGGAGGTGTGTGTGTTGGTGAGCTGTGGATGCGTTGAGAGAAGAATGAAAGTAGTCAGCTGGTAAGGTAACTGCATATCGCTAGGAGAGAGAGAGAGAGAGAGAGAGAGAGAGAGAGAGAGAGAGAGAGAGAGAGAGAGAATGTGTTCCTTGGTGATAGTGCAAGCAGTGTTGGCAGTAATGAACATTCTGCAGTCCTGCTCATCGATAAGGCTTGAATTAATGACCTTAAAGAATACGCCATGCCTCTTAAATTAGAAGAGAACCCTCTTACCCGATGAACATGATAAGCACTGCATACCTGAAGATGGACACCTGATGAACACCTTCCTTTTCTTTATGCATGTGAGTCAGTCCCGACCTGTACTCACATCCTCCGTCCCTACAGCCTCAGGTCATAGTCTTCTTTATGTGAGTCATAATCCCGACCCCTCCTCACATATTCCTGCTCCATACACCAATTTTGCAACCTGTACTCACGGCCCTCGTCTCTTTCCACTCCCCGCGCCGCAGGTCAGTCAGCCGAGACATACGCCCCGCATCTCGGCCCGCCGGGAGAACGAGGAGGAGAGGTGTCCATGCCAGTGGCTTATTACGTGGTGCCCTCCCTGGCTGGTCTTACCCTCGTCCTCACCATCATAGGTCTTGCCGCTTATGTCAGGAGGAGGAGACTTAAGAGGGACCGCGACCACAGGATTCTAGAGTGAGTAGCTAGTGTTGGTGTTGTGGTAATTGTTGCTGGTATTTTTTTCGACTTTATCTTCTAAACTATTTCAATGATTTAAGTTCTTCTTCGATACAGTACTGTTAAATTATCACCATTATTGTTGCATTTCTGCTATTTTCGTCATTATTATCATAATCATCATCATTGTCATCGTTATCATCACCATCAATATATGTGATTTTTCATCCACGTCAGCCTGTGATTGAAGTGTAAAACAAATTTGTTTCATTTTGTATTCAATTGTCAGCTTTACTATCCCCATGGCTAGTCCTGCATTATCATCGCCTGCACTGTCCCCCCTGCTTTCTTTCACACTTCAAGGTTGCCATTCTGTTATTCTAATGGTCCATATGAGCCAGTATATCTACAATTGAATACGTTTCTTTCCCTGACAGCGTGAACGACCTTGGGGTGAAGGCTCGTCCCATGACTAACTCGACTCTGCTTCGCGCCGCCACCCCCAACAACAACACCTATACCCTTCCCTCCTCCATCACCATCAATTCTTATGCCTCCCTCAGGAAACTCACTACTCCCATCACGCCCCTTACGCCCCTCACCCCAGCCCATGCCCACAACCAGGTGTCCACAACCGTCTCCCTCACTCAGTGCAGTAGGGAGAGCGGCAGCAGGGACGCTTGTGATGCCAGCAGAGACAGCGGCAGTAGAGATACTTGTCAGTCGTCCAGCTCCCTCAGTAGGTCGGAGGTGATCGTCGACCCGTCCGCTGCTGAGCTCCAGGAGAGGTTCCGACAGATGGAGGTGAGTAAAGGTCACTCCTGGCTGATGAACACTCCCATTTCCATTCCGAGAGGCCGTTGTCGCGGTCCCCACATAAAGTAGCAAGTCATAACCCACTATTGGAAGGGTTGCACAAGTCAGACTCGGTCTCTCAATGAGGGCTCTCTCTAAACGGCGGGACAGTCAGGCGGCCGTTTACTGTTTGAGGTGTGCACACTTTCTCAATCCTTTTCTTTATATTGTTTATTTTTGTACCGCAAGAAGTGTTCAAACTTCTTTATTGCGAATTTGGAACAAAATAGCTTTTTCATTGCCTTCGGTGGAGCGCTTGATTTGTGGAGTGGAAAATTAGATATCTTCACACAAATTGAATGTTCTTTTTATACTTTTGTGAGTGTTCAACTCCTTGCCCAACTCCACATATGGACAGAAAGGTTATCAACATTAACGGGATTCTTTGGACACATAAAGTTTTACGATTTTGAGTTGGCGTCTGTAATCGGTCTTTTCCCAGATTTAAGGTTGCAGATTACCCTAATGTTCTCTTTGGGACGTTTAGATTATCTCGTTCACTGGGTTTCTCGCTTCTGCTTATCTCCCCATTGATCGCCTCTTCGTCTCTCATTCCCTCTTCTTTATTGCTCCTTAATTACTGCTCCTTCCCTTTTGTCTCCTCTCTTAATTTGTCGCTTCCTTCCTCCCCTTCTGTTATGACTTTCTTCCCTCGTTCCATTATTATCTGTTTCCTCGCCTTTTGATGTTATTTACTTCTCTTTCTATATCTATTGCTCAACTCCTTGAAGTTCTTGACTATCTCTTTTCCTTATCATTATTTGTTCCTTCTTGCCTTTCCCTCTAGAATTTCGCCCAATTACAATTTTTTTTCCTTCCTGTACCTTCGTAACTCTCAAGTTCTCAGAAATTTGTGTCACACATGTTTAACTGTCTTTGTCTTTGTTCCTGTCAGGTTGAGAGGCAAAGGGTGCGTCTTACGGCCGTGGCACATGAAGGATCCTTTGGAAGAGTGTTCCGAGGATGGATTCAACGTGATCGTCCTGAACAGGACCAGCAGGTCCTCATTAAGACGGTGACAGAGGGCGCCCCGCACGACGAGGTGGTAGCACTCTACCGCGAGGGCACGCACTTGTTCAATCTCTACCACAGAAACGTCCTCACTATGGTCGGCATCTCCTTCGCAGATAACAGTTCTCCCTTCCTCATCTACCCCTTCCACGGGTACCAAAATCTCAAGCAGTAAGTACCGGCAGAGTACTAATTCTTTAATTCACCAATAATGTCACTTATTTCCTGCTTGGATCAATGCAATGTATTATTTAATCTACTATAATAGTAGGTTTTTTATAAGAAACCAGAGCAACTTCTTATAAATGTGTACTTATCTTTAACGTTATTCCTCCCTCTCTCCTGTGTCAGGTACCTGCAGGAGCACCGCGGAGGACACTTGCGCGCGGCAGAGCTGGTTGAGTTGGCAGTGCAAGCTGCTCACGGGTTGGCTTTCCTCCACACGGCAAATGTTCTGCACGGAGACGTCGCTGCTAGGAACTGTGTGTGAGTGTTTCTTGTGTCTTGTGTCAGCTTCACCTCTTTCAGTCTCTGAGGAAATATCTTATGATCCAGATTTGTTGCTTATCTGATCTCTGTTTAAATCATTCCTTTTCTGATTCTTTTCACAGGGTGAGCGAAAAATTACAGCTGCGGATCACAGATGCCGCTCTCTCTCGTGACCTCTTCTCCTCGGACTACGAGTCAGCCGGCGCAGAGTTAGCCAGACCTATCAAGTGGATGGCCTATGAGGTCATTACCGACCGCGTCATCTCCACCTCCAGCGACGTGGTGAGTCAGACGGAGTTAGATTCGTATCCAGAACTGAATGAACACATTTAATCTTGACTATGTTTTATCTTATTATATACATCTCGACTCGATAAATAGACTTTATTTACTTCAAACACTTAACTCTCTTGAAATGCCACGTCCTTTCTTGATACGCCTCTTTTTCTCATGACATGCCTCAACCTTTCTTGATATGCCACGTTCTCTCATCACCAGTGGTCTTACGGCGTGTTGCTGTGGGAGCTGACCACCCTGGCACAACAGCCTTACGTGGAGGTGGCGGCGTGTGAGATGGCCGAGTACCTGCGGGACGGCTACAGACTCGCTCAACCTCTTAACTGCCCTGACGACTTGTACAAAGTGATGGCCTTCTGCTGGGCCATCCATCCCCACGACAGACCCCACGCTAAACTTATCCTAGACTACCTGGCTGCCTTCCACCAGCAACTCAACAGTTTCATCTGATATACGGAGAAGGGAGGAGGAGGAGGAGGGAAGGGACAAACGAAAACGAATTCATCTACAAATAAGAAAAAGAAAAAGAAAGATGCAAAGAATGACGACAGCAAGAAGAAACACAAAGATAACGAAGAAAAAGAAAAGAAAATAGAAAAAGTGAAGTTCGAAAAGTAAGAAGGAATGTGTGCATCATAATACCATGGACACCTGACAAAAAGTTAAATATAGATCTTCACTTCACAAAGTATCAATAGTGGCTTCATAAAAATATAGGAAAAAAAGCTGTGAACGAAAAAACTTCATCTTTAATGGTCCCGAGTTTTCCTGTTAATGGGGGAAAGAGCAGGCTGAGGTCGCAGGTGACACACAGGGAGAGGGGCGGGCCTTACATGTGGAGGAGAAGCTAGGTTAGGGAGGGAGAAACACCGTCTCCTGCCGCGGCAAGGGATCTTACCTTCAGGCTGGGCGGGTTTGGTGGCCAGGGCGGCCTAGACATGATAGCGAAGCCGAGTGTGTTCATAGCAGTAGCTTTTCTATGTCCTTTTACCTAGAGACTAACTATTTTAGGCATATTCTATGTGCACTTGTATAGGTTTGTGTCACACCTGGCGGCCAGCACATAGTCCACGCCGCAGGATGTACTCACACAGGAGTGGACACCTCGGCCATGTGTACCTAGCCAAATATGTATGTACGTATGTATGTAACGCAATGGATAAGTGTTGGTACGTGCACACTATTAATGGGACGTACACGTGACGGGGTGCACTGCTGAGGGGGCAGACCTAGCAGGGTGCTCATTGCGGAGGTGCACACGTCACCGCAGACTCAAGCTATTCACTAGTCATTTAGTTTTTTGTACTGGTCAGGACCCGGTTTCCCCCCCCCACTACTACCATTCCCACGACCCTCATCCTTTGTAAAGTGTTTGCTTGTGTGCTTGATTCCCGCTCAGTGTTCCGAGTCCCTTTTTATATAATGCAGTGTGAGCCAGTAAACCGAGTCAAGATTGAGTCCTTTCAACTTCATAGCATAAGGTGTCGTAAGTATTTTCTCCACACCTTGTCCTGCTTCAGCGGTGAGTCCTTTGGAGCTAATTGACGTTCATTTGTTTCTTCCTTCGATGTTGTTGATGTAAGACCGACAACCAGTGGGTTAGTGTTACAAGTAAGGCTTTTTTTGTATCTCTTGTCCAGTGCAAGATCTTGATGTGATATTTTCTACACCGATGGAGTCCTATATTAGGAGGCCAGCTTCGGATTGCCGGCGGTGTTCAAAGGCATTTTGGTACACTTACCCTGGTAGGCGAGTGGCTCTGTGCTCTCCATTTCATGCATTGGTGGTTATGAGGCACTTCCTTATGTGAATATTAGTTTTATAAAGTTTAAAAGAATTTATTAATTCATGGTCTTACTATAGTGGGTGATGAAATATGGTCACCATTACTTCATATCTTCATTCATTTGTTACATTGTGAGTTTTGGTAACAAGCAGTCAGTGTTATGCTTCTTCAGGTGTCTATCTTTGAGGCTGGCCTTCATTCTTGAGATGAACACTAAGGGAGGCACACAGGGCATTTGCATCTAAAACTAACTTACAAAGAATCACCGGTGAGTTTATCACACAAAGATCGAGAATACAAGGATGGAGTTTACGTTGCATGCTGGAGAACAGTCCTGGTGCCTCATCTCTTCCTTGGTGTTTCCGAGTGACATACTCAATTTGATATCATGGTTTTGCAGCATGTAACACTCTCAACTCAATTTGATGAGGCGAAACATCGCAGTCATCTCAACAAGCCCTTTACTTCAGTTTTTTCAGGTTTTATGAGACTGTTTTATGATGTTATCTAGTCCCTGAATTCACAAAAATATTTAAAAAATAAATAAAAAAGTTCCTTAGCACAGGTCACAACTGAATCATTCAAGTCTTCGATAACGTCCAAGGAAATCCTGTCCATTTGTTCCGGGGTGAGACAAGGTTTAAAAGTAACTAGAGTTGAGAAGGAGGGAGATTAAAAATTGATATGGCCATTTATTTGTACGTGCGAGAGAGAGAGAGAGAGAGAGAGAGAGAGAGAGAGAGAGAGAGAGAGAGAGAGAGAGAGAGAGATATGTATCCTTACAACTCAATATTTTCTTTCCCGTGTGTGTCCTGGTAACGCTAGTCATGCCACTTGCCTCTGTTAGCCAAGTAACATCCCATAACTCACATACGCCTGCATTGCGCCGGGCAGTGTTGGCTCTAACGTCATGGTGCTGGAGAGGCGAGTGTTGCTACGCGTGGAAAGTCGGTAGTAGACAAGCGAGTCCATTTAGTAATTTCAGCGAGTCTAGAGGGAACTATTCGCTCCTGAATGTGTATATATAAGTGTGTGTGTGTGTGTGTGTGTGTGTGTGTGTGTGTGTGTGTGTGTGTGTGTGTGTGTGTGTGTGTGTTATATTGTACATTTACTGTATATATAAATATCTACATTTGTATAGTATATGTGAGTCACAGGTGAATAAAACGTGAGAAAATTTATTTATTCTTTTTTTCAGTTTCTTCCTTCCATGCATAATTTCACAACTGAGGAAAGAGGAGAGAGAGAGAGAGAGAGAGAGAGAGAGAGAGAGAGAGAGAGAGAGAGAGAGAGAGAGAGAGAGAGAGAGAGAGAGAATAAAAAAGTAAAAAGAAAGAAGAGAAGAAATAAACATAAAGATTATTGTGACATAATGATAATTAATTTTAACATTATCAGATTATTACTCTTGACTACTAGAGATGATCTGATATTTGTTGTATTAATATTGATAAAGCAAATACTATACATAGCGCTTACAACGCGAAATCAATTATCACTTTAATTATTAGCACAAACAGCTAAATACTTAAGTTATTTAATTGTTGTCAATACTTACCATGCATATGAAAGAAAAAAAAATGACAGGAAATTTGCCTATAATAACGAAATACTTTAAATTATACCTGTGCTGGAAATGGTTGAAGATCTCAGGTATGAGAGAATGGGAGGGAAACGCTCGCCAATCCTTTTAAAATAAGACTTGTTACAGGACAATCAGCACGATATATATCCCCTCAAACTATAAAAAGATACATTTTTTTGGTAAAGTCAAAGATAATCTTTAATTTAATTAGTAAACTTAATAAAATAAACAATATATATATGGATAGATTCAACTAAACCTCAATTTTCACAAAGAACTGTGATCAGAGGAAACAAAGTATCCATTAAATACTAGGAATAAAAAAAAAAAAAGGAGATGAAGCACAGGTAGGCGCACAAGCAGAGAAGCAAGAATAATCATGGGTAGCATAACCACAACACTAAGTGGGTGTTGAAAATTTACCCAATCAACATGATGGGCATTAAAATCAACAGTAAAAATACAATAGACATTCCTGTCTGTCTCTTGTATTACCCTCACAATAAAAGCGATATGTTTATTCAATTACACAGTCACTCAGGTAAGGATTGCTATATACAAAAAAATATTCACTGAAATATTAAATTCAATGGGAGTTACTCTAATAGTGCTCTGTTTCTTATGACAAAAGTTTGAGCACTAACACTCTTTTATCACAACTAAAAGAGCGCATAAACTTTTTTCACATTTCTTTCTTTTTTGTGTGTACGTCTTTATCCCCTTCTTTTAACATTATATATATATATATATATATATATATATATATATATATATATAGAGAGAGAGAGAGAGAGAGAGAGAGAGAGAGAGAGAGAGAGAGAGAGAGAGAGAGAGAGAGAGAGAGAGAGAGAGAGAGAGAGAGAGAGAGAGAGAGAGAGAGAGAGAGAGAGAGAGAGAGAGAGAGAGAGAGAGAGAGATTCTGAGAAATAATTTTGTTTGTGAAATCATTTGGCACAGTAATTGGTCTTTCATGTCTGCAACGACAGATTTTCCTCACTCAGGTATGTAATCAGAAACAAAAGGCAGTAATGATATCTGATCTTACAGTGTTTTCACTTAAATACTTGAGAGAGCCATAAAAGATATCTAGATCTGTAATATTCTTCATGGCAGCTTGCCAGCGCCCACCAAAACTCAAACATTAAGCTCGTCACTGAGGCACAATTCATCACGGGAGGAGGAAACTTGTGTGTCACTTGATTTCATTTCAGGAGGTGGAGTGCTACACTTGGAGTCCCCCAGGTCTGGAGGAGGAAGACTGAGAGTGTTGGGTGTCGGGGTGGGATCAAATGGCTTGTTGTCGGATAGGCGGTAGGTACTGTTGCAGGGTGAACGTCCTGGGGAGGGCGACGGACGGGGAGTTTTGATTCGCGGGACAGTGTTTCCAACCATTAGGTTTGGATTCTTCATCTCATAATAGTGCATCTCTTGGGCCGACAATCCAAACCCTCCTGAGTTATTTCTTGTTAGAGTATCAATTCTCCAACTGCGCTTTTGTAGGATGATGCAATAGGCCATGAGTCCTAAGATGAACAAGAAGAACACCACTGCCAGGCCCGCACACGCCCACGCCCACACTGGCACAACTTTGCATTCTGCGTTGCCACCCAGCCCTATCACAGGCTCAATGTGTGGGGATTCGCTCTCAGTGGTGAGGAATGTGTCAGTAGTGGTGAAGCCTGAAGTTGTGGCAGAGGTGGTAGAAGCTGTAGTGGTTGTGGTGGTGGTAGTAGTAACGGGAGTTGTGGTGGGGACAGGAGTTGTGGTGGGGAGGGGAGTAGTAGTGGGGAGGGGAGTAGTAGTGGTGGTCGTAGTGGTTGTGGTGGCGGCTGTAGAAGGCCTCGGTGTTGTGGTGGAAGTAGTTGTTGTCGTTGTAGTTTCTAAAGTAAAGATAAAACGAATGTAATTAGAAATAATTACACTGGAAGAACAAATAAAAAGTTCCATGTTGCCCTAAATCTCGGAGATCAGTGCTGGAATATTATGAAGTACGTCAGTCATTGTCTCGTGCTCCCACCATTCCCTTTCATCTCCCGTATAAACAGTGAATCTGACAAAACTCACCTGGGACCTCAGGATCCGAACACGACTCCACCTCTAGTTTCCCAACCACCTTCACAGCGTCAATGTCTTTAATCTGGAAATGTTTGCACTGTATCATTCATCGTCAAAAAGGGCTAATAAAAAGAACAAAAAATAACGAAAAAAAATACGACTCGTGATATAGTAAAGGATACCTTAAGGAGAAAATAAATGAAAAATGAACAAATAAAAAGAAAGAGCTTACTACAGAGAGATGATCAGATAATATAGAGCAAAGGAGACATAGATGAGGAGTTTCATGATAACTTTCTATCAGTTATTTTTACTAAAGAAAATTTTACTTCAGTCCGTAGCAGACTAGATATTTTCAGCAAGGAAAGAAAAATAATAATTATCTATTTGCCTAACTCTAACGGAGGGTGATGCTCTCAGATAATGTCAGTTCTGCAGTGTGACTCTTACTGAGTATTTCAATATTTTGCTGAAACTTAAATGTATGTTAAGTTCTAAATAATAAATGGCCATAGTCTTCTTCCTTTGTGAGAAGTCAGTAAACTTATAGATAAAAAGATGAACGTTTGAAATTACTTCTATTTTTCTCTCCTAACTTTTTTTCTTCCCCTCCATTGTATATTTCTTCCACTTACCTCTGGATCTGTTAGTTCAATAACGAGCTTTTTGTCATGCTCACTGGGGTTTTGGAAGATGAAGGTCATTGATGACATGTTGTTGTTAACATACATGGTCGCCTGTCCGCCGTTATCCAACCACTTGCTCCCTAATCGGTGGTTCATTATCGTTTGTGTTGATATTGCTGTGTACACTCTCAGAGGGTAAAAGTGTGCACCGGATCTAGTTTTCTTAATTTCCATATTAATGAGGGGAGTAATTTTTTTGTCATACAAGTTTACAAAAACAAATTTTGTATCCCATATTGTGTCACTTTCAGGAGCGGTGAAGCGAATGCTCTTGGCTGGCTGCTGAGGCTCCTGAGACAAGAGGACGGTGGCGGGACTGGATTTTGTGGATTTCCTCGGGTCTAAGCATATCAAGTCTGAGGAAAGATGAAGCCTGGTGTTAGAGATTCAGACTTTCTCCTCAGGTCACTGGAGAAAGACGGCGTATAGATTTTCTCGTGCAATCGTTTCACAGTATAATGTAATAAAATACTAATCAGCAATAAACCACGATAAACAGCATGAAGCTCTTATCTCTGAACACTAGACTGTATCGCAATAGAAATGCTGCTTAGATATTCTAAGACAATTGATTGGATTGCCTCCGATCAAATACTGCTCTTAACATTTTGATAGTAGCCATGAGAACAAAGAAGGCTACTTAATGTGTTCCCAGATGTAGATCATCAAAATTAAAATAGAAATAAAAATAAACATTGCACCTGAGAATCTGTATTTATGTAAAGAATAAAATCCTTCCTCTTCTGAACTCACAAGAAAAGAAAAAAAAAAAAGTTCTCGTAGGTTTGCTTACCTTCAGTGTGAGCAGTGACCACGAGAGCATTTGCCACCATCATCATCAGCAGCAGAAACGGTCTGGTCTTCTGAGTGGTCATGTCTGCGAAGTTGGTAGCTTTCTGTGCCTCTTTTCCTTTCTCTTTATGATCTGACACTCACGGAAGAAAATCCTGTGACGGAAAAATGGTTCACACGTCTTGTAATAGAATGTGTTCGTTACATGCATGTGACTTATTTCCTTCACTACGTAATACTATAAATGCTATCATACACATTTTTTTCTGACTGGGAAGACATGATGTCGCTGAAGCAGTTATACTTTCACTACTATACGAAATGTGACACAAACATCTTAGTACTCATAGTTATGGCGTTAATGTTACATGTAGACACAGTTGCACACAGGTAGACTCGGAATGCATGAAAAGAAAAATATCCACAACAAATATTAGAATGAACGAAACTGTGATTATATACTTCAGATGTCTTAGGCAGAACTTATTGATAGTAATGCGAATCGAAATGAAAAATATAATACAAGACATACTAAAGAACAAAGGTACATTAATCTGTTAGCGTGTGATGGAAAGAATACAACAATAATACAGACCAGAGACTCGGGTTGGTATACAGTTTGGAATTTAACGGTGTAAGAGGATGAGATGTTTACCTACAGTAGAGCCAGCTTTCGGAGGAACTTTTAGTAGGCGAGTATGGAGAGCAAGAGCGAGAGAACTACTGAAGTGCAAGCAACCCACTACTCTGTGTCACATCTACTAACTTTTCAGGGGCTCCCCGCTGCCACATCCTGCCCAGCACCGCAACGTCTTAGCCTTACCACATTAACACGAATTTCTAATTAGGTTCGTCTAAAAATTTTGAAAAACTCGTAGGATATGTCAATGAGACTTCATGATGGTGTCCTCAATTCATTATCCTCCAGTAATGGTGCATCTCTATAGCCTGTGCCTTCTTGTTCTTCAGTCTGTTTTCTACTACTAGCTCCTGTGTTGGCAGCTGGAGGTCTCTGTCAACTAATTATATGATGACAGTATCCCGTGCGCGGTGATGCGTTAACGTTTTCTTGTTGTGAATTATGACAGTAAAAACAAGAGAAGAAAGAAACTGTAAAAAAAAATACATATAGTGTGTATGTGTGTGTGTGTGTGTGTGTGTGTGTGTGTGTGTGTGTGTGTGTGTGTGTGTGTGTGTGTGTGTGTGTGTGCATTTGTGTCCACGCCATGCAATCGTATACACGTTTTTTAAATAGCTAATGTTACACAGATGATGCAATAAGATAGCTACATTATGTACAGAAAGAAAATGTTGCAACGGTAGTAGTAGTAGTAGTAGTAGTAGTAGTAGTAGTAGTAGTAGTAGTAGTAGTAGTAGTAGTAGTAGTAGTAGTAATAGTAGTAGTAGTACTAGTAGAAATAGTAGTAGTAGTAGCAAAACTTATAGTATTAGTAGCATTGTAGTAAGAAGTAGTAATAGTATTTGTTGTTGTGTAGTAGTAGTAGTAGTAGTAGTAGTAGTAGTAGTAGTAGTAGTAGTAGTAGTAACAGTAGTGGTAGTAGTAGTAGCAGTAATAGTAGTAGTAGCAGTAGCAGTAGTAGTAGTAGTAGTAGTAGTAGTAGTAGTAGCAGTAGGCACATGACAGATATGAACAATCCAAATTCTGATCGTCATCGTTTTAGTTTCAAACAAAGCTTTGCATTTCACGCCACCCAATTAACTAATTTTCTATTGCAATGAGTCCTTCAGTATCTCGTATTGTCTTGAATGGGATAATAAGTGTTTGCTGCAATGTAAATTGAAATATATTACCTTTCGATCTAATTCCACCGTGTATCTATTCATACATAAGCAAAACTATCTTTTTCTCTCACTCACATCTAAAATTAATGATAAAAAAGAAACACATGTCGTGACTCACTCTCTTTTTATCACCTGTAAATATTCACTCTGCTCTGATCACCTATTCACTCTACCATGAATATTCAGTCCCGCATCAATATTCACTTGCTTTTCAGTATTCATTCCCTTAGTTATATTGGTACATAGATTAATATTTGTTCCACAGTTATCTCTGCTCTCCATGCCGTGTGTGTGTGTGTGTGTGTGTGTGTGCGCGCGCGCGCTTGTGTGGGATATCATGGCAGATAGGGAAAACCATTTTTACCACAATGGAGCTTCGTTTCCTGCTTTGTATTCGTCCTTATCGCTCTGCAGCTCCCTCCCCACTTCTAACTGATCCCCCCCTCCTCCTCCTCCTCCTCTTCTCCCTTCTCTATTCCCTCTTACTTTGCCAGTACTTCGCTGGGACCATCTCACATGAACATTGTCGTCTCATTTGGTACGATTTCACCATTCTCTTATCACTTGAGCTAAAGAGCGGATGTTCTGACCTTCAACCCTCACACACACACACACACACACACACACACACACACGATAGGAAACTCTTGAAACATGCCACAGCCAAGCGTAGCGAGAAATGTTATAGCAACGTTCCGGTTACAGTGTCCGTCATGACTTCATGAAGAGACTCCTAATTTTATGAAGATTCTACTTGTTACTAAAAAAATGTGTGTGTGTGTGTGTGTGTGTGTGTGTGTGTGTGTGTGTGTGTGTGTGTGTGTGTGTGTGTGTGTGTGTGTGTGTGTGTGTGTGTGTGTGTGTGTCTGTTTGTGGATGGGTTAGGGAGATTACAGAGAGAGAGAGAGAGAGAGAGAGAGAAGGAGGGAGGAAATTCTTTAATCTAATACGCCTTTTCACAAAACCAGCAGCGTCGTGGAAATAGGGAAAAATGATGAAATCCTACATGAGAAAAGGCTGCCGCGCGCGCGCGCGCGCGCGCGCCTGTGTGTGTGTGTGTGTGTGTGTGTGTGTGTGTGTGTATGTGTGTGCATCAGACCTGTCCCGCTGGAGTCTTACCGACGGCTCAGGTGAATATTAAAAGCGACGCCCTTATTGAACACGAGAGATGACAAAGGAAGGCTTGGAGGGAATCAGGATGCCAGCACAATTCCCTTATTCAACATTTATTATGAATCTCTCTCTCTCTCTCTCTCTCTCTCTCTCTCTCTCTCTCTCTCTCTCTCTCTCTCTCTTCTTCTTCTTCTTCTTCTTCTTCTTCTTCTTCACCTCCTTCTTCTAGAGAATATGATGACTCCCACCCACAAATATTGCTCCGTTTCAACAGTCTTAGTAATATTTCGCCGCCGCTAGAATCGTCTTCCCCCATTTCTTGTAACATAACATAAAGAGAATTTTACAATATCAGTAGTGGTTAAACACACACATACACACACAAACACACATGAAACGCACTGATTCCTTTGCAGCTTTTGAAAATAGTTCTTATGGGAGGTCAATACTTTTTTTTTATGCCCCTTAGTGTGAGAGATGCAAATATTATCTATCCTGGGTAATGTGACGCGCAACAAGTTCCGGATGAGTATTATTTTCTTCACTGTCTTGGAATATCGACTAATGGTGGAGACGCCTGGGGGCATTGTTTGCTCCAGGTGTTTCTGTAAAGCCTCGTACAATTTTTCGTTATTCCATTTACAGATGCACGTCTGTGTGTTTCTGCTGATATAAGACAGCGAAGTATTGGGAATCTTACAGGATTGTAACGTTATTTATTAGCTCACTGGTGTTGCGTTCCTTAGGTGTCTGTGGTGGAATGTGTGGGTTACTGATGCACACACACATACACACACACACACACACACACACACACACACACACACACACACACACAAACTTTTATTGAATCGTTTTACATAAGTATCAATCTCCTTTTCTAAAACAGAGATAGACATATTAGTATATATATATATATATATATATATATATATATATATATATATATATATATATATATATATATATATATATATATATATATATATATACATGGAGAGATAGATAGATAAATACATAAATACAGATATAGATAGATAGATAGGTGCACAGGTGAATAAATGAAGAAACAAATGAGGAGAGATGAAACAATAATAAATCTGCAGAAACCTTGTAATGCAGAATCATCAAGAAAGTAAAGCCAAAAGCCAGTGGATGCACGATGGAAGGAAACACGTAGGTAAAGAAAGGGAAGGTATGAATAGGAAAGGAAGAAAAATGGTATCTAAGCTATCGAGGGATTATATTATTTATTTTAGTGTGAAAGACGGAAAGAAGGAAGCTCTTCTATAGGGAACCCCGTGTAGCGCAGTACGATAATTACCTCACACAACACACACACCTACCATTACTGATTCCGGGACTGTTCCCATCTCTGTTTGGGATCACAAGGGTACGTGAAGGACTTGAATATGTATAATCTAATTAATTAGATTATAATAGTATTGATAATTGTCATGCACCTTCAAGAAATCAAACGACCTACTTGTGAAATAAACTAGTCTGGCTAGGCTACGGATACCACATGCAGTGCATAGCATGTCACACACGTGGGTATATTCATTACAATTATTTTATTTTGCTGAATGCCAAAGGCACTATCATCAACAAGGGAGAGAGTCAGTCTTCAGTACAAGATTTGAAATGTGGAGATGTGTGGCAACTTTTCATTCCGCGAGTGTCTTTCACAAGTGGTTGGTGTTCCGCTGGTTATCGTGATGATTTTCCTCTAATTCTGCTGTTTGAGGTTAACCTCAAAGGTTGCATGGACGGTGTCACGAAAAGTAAGTGTTTGTGATTTCTTCTTATGAAATAGAGGTAGTGGGGAACAGCCAGGACGGGAGGGTAAGGCTGTGAAGGCGTTCTAGAGGGAGGCTGTGTTGTTGTTGAGGCTCATAATATTTATATTTTTCCTATCAAACTAATGGCCCGTAAACGGTAATCAAGTTCCGTTCAACACATTAAATTTGAATTCTACTGAGATTACCCAGGATAGATTTTGTTGTGGGAATATATGTCTGAGTTGAGGTGCCCGTAGATGTTGCTATAATTTAAGACGGATGAATAAATGCGCAGACATCTGCGCATTGCTGTCTGTGCAGGAAGAACACTGATTGGTTATGAGAGCGGAGCGTGGGAAAGGAGTGTGCGTGTGTGTTTCACTGTTTGATGTGCTGCAGTCTCTGACGAGACAGCCAGACGTTACCCTACGGAACGAGCTCAGAGCTCATTATTTCCGATCTTCGGATAGGCCTGAGACCAGGCACACACCACACACCGGGACAACAAGGTCACAACTCCTCGATTTACATCCCTTACCTACTCACTGCTAGGTGAACAGGGGCTACACCTGAAAGGAGACACACCCAAATATCTCCACCCGGCCGGGGAATCGAACCCCGGTCCTCTGGCTTGTGAAGCCAGCGCTCTAACCACTGAGCTACCGGGTGTGTGTGTGTGTGTGTGTGTGTGTGTGTGTGAAGGGATTTGTTTGTAACTCGTTGAGTTGAGAGTTGAAAGCCTATCACAAAACATAAATAGTCATATATCGTTTATTACTACTATTCATTACATACGTACACGCATTATTGATAGGATTTCTTTCTTTTTAAGATCTTGACATGAAGGAATTTAACACACACACACACACACACACACACGCCCGGTAGCTCAGTGGTTAGAGCGCTGGCTTCACAAGCCAGAGGACCGGGGTTCGATTCTCCGGCCGGGTGGAGATATTTGTGTGTGTCTCCTTTCACGTGTAGCCCCTGTTCACCTAGCAGTGAGTAGGTACGGGTTGTAAATGGAGGAGTTGTGACCTTGTTGTCCCGGTGTGTGGTGTGTGCCTGGTCTCAGGCCTATCCGAAGATCGGAAATAATGAGCTCTGAGCTCGTTCCGTAGGGTAACGTCTGGCTGTCTCGTCACAGACTGCAGCAGATCAAACAGTGAAACACACACACACACACACACACACACACACACACACACACAGAGAGAGAGAGAGAGAGCAGTAGTACGTGATTAGGAAGGTTCATAAGGGAAAAAAGAGAGTTCGGTGAAAGGTGTGTGGTTGGGAAGGCCGGGGCGGGAGAAATATAATGCAATCTCGACGAAAACAAGAGGCTATTTTTGAAGTGTCCCAAAGGTGAATGAGTTACTGCCAGGTGTGGTTTCAGGTGCAAATGAGAAGGTGACAGTTAACAGTGAAGTACAAATATTTGAAGATCTTTCTTTTTGTTTATTATTTAGTATCATTATTCACTTATTTGTTTTATTTTGCGAGAAGAGGGACAACAATATCAGGGTACTTGGAAATAATTGCGTTTGTGAGTGTGGAAGTTGAGTATACCATGGATGACAGCGAGATGAGTCAGGGGAGAACATTAGGCAGAGTGATTTACCAGCGACGTACTATACATTTCAGCGGTGGATAAACGGTGTTTTTCGCAAATATCTCCTAAACGAATCGTTGGATGAGTATGATATTTCAACACACTACCTTGAACATCCGTTCGTAATTTATGGTTAACATACCACAGTGCTATATGTGTTATGTGAGGAGTTCACTGAGTGATATTACGCCTAATCCAGTCATCATATCAAAGGTGTTATACAGAATAGGACGAGTGTGGGGTACTCATCTAACCCCTCCACCACCACCACCACCACCACCCTGAAGAACCCCCAGACTACTCCTTCTCTACCCCAGTATCGCATGACCCTCTTCCCCGCTTCCTTCTTCACCCCTTATTCACACCATCAGCCTTCCACCTTTGATTTTCTTTATTGTAATTACATACGTATAGGTATAATAGTTACATACATATCATACATTAATGATATTATTTAATACAATTGCTGGTATATGTGGACATGAAAACCAGAGTGGGTCAAACGACCGTGAAAGCAATAGCTAATTCCGCTGTTAATGGCCGTATAGCTGAATAATAAGCAACTTATCTAACAACAAAATATTATATATAAGCTGGACCACTTTTTATGATCAATAGGTAGACAGTACGTAATAAGAGTATCAACTTTTCCTAACAGTAGAAGGTCCAGGTCACAGGTAATTCCAGCACATCATGTTCACATGGTTGACCATAACGACTGCAAACATGGCTCTTCTATATACTACACGTAAACGTGCTGTTGTACAGTAATTATCAACGTGAACCACTTCTTGCCTTCATGAAATTGTACCATACTCGTTAATAATCATATCTATACATACACACTTACAGAACATTATAATGTATAAATACAGTGGTGGGAGAAGTAGGGAGGGACACAGGAGTGAGGGAGGCGAGGAGCTAGGGAGAGGAGAGGAGGGATAAAGAGGGCGAGAACTTCCGAGACGGGGGAGACGTAGTAGTGGTTAGGAATGGTTTGGGTGTGTGTGTGGGGGGGCCACACTTTCATTCGAATGCGTCAACATGACTCGTCGGCTTTGTGTTATTTTTCACGAGTAAACTCCTCACATAACACATATAGCACTGTGGTATGTTAACCATAAATTACGAACGGATGTTCAAGGTAGTGTGTTGAAATATCATACTCATCCAACGATTCGTTCAAGGTAGTGTGTTGAAATATCATACTCATCCAACGATTCGTTTAGGAGATATCTGCAAAAAACACCGTTTGTCCACCGCTGAAATGTATAGTAGGATAGTGCTACTGGAATTGCAAAGGAGAGGTGTTGTCTTTGTAGTGAAGTGGCTGGATGTTTAGATATGTGAGGCAAATGTTCAAATACTGGAATATCAATGACTGCACGCAAATTACGGACTATTTTAATCTGATACAACCACTCCACCTAATGAAGAGGAAAGAACTGCTGGTTTTCACACGCTGACCTTCTTATGTCAATTTCTCCAGTATTCCCTAGTTTGTTCACTTAGTCAACGCTTCATTACATTGTCAGTTGTGTGTGTGTGTGTGTGTGTGTGTGTGTGTGTGTGTGTGTGTGTGTGTGTGTGTGTGTGTGCGTGCGTGCGTGCGTGTGTGTACGAAATTTTGTTTTCAATTTTATGTCATCTTTAGTTAGAAATATGTGTATTTTTTTAAACAACAAAATACTTCATGGTTCTTTGAGTTGCTGGCACATCTATGACCGTGAGATGTATTACGTGTACATCTGTTCAAAGTGGTACAATAAATAAATTACGTGTTGGGAGTTGGAGATTGCCCGCACTTAACTTGTTTATACGGCATTATAGTTAGCACACAAGGAAAATTCAAGCAAAGAAGTCAGCAGATAAAGGCTCTCGGAGACCATAACAATTATTACCACCTTATCACCGTCTTTGTGTATAGTCTTGCTCCCTCTTGAACCTTCCGTCGTCCGCGCAGGGCAGAGCACGAGGCAGGGATGGGGAGAGGATCGAGGGACGCGGGTGCAGACTGACTTTGAATGATGGGTCTAATCACTTCCCGCTCATCCATCACCCCATGTACAGACCGAGGCCTAAGGGACGCAACAATAGACCAGGATTAGCTACAGGAGACAACACAAGGGGGAGAACTAGAGATGAGATGGAGAGAAAACGTGAGGCGAGGGGGAGGATCGCAAGGGAATGGCATGGTAGGGGGGTATGAAGATGATCCTGTGTTATTTTTGCCTCCCATTCCGTGCGTGGTTGTTCAGTGTTATTGGACATACGGAGCCGGGGAAAAATGTAAAGCTAGCGCGCTTGAGCACACACACACACACACACACACACACACACACACACACACACACACACACACACACACACACACACACACACACACACAGCACACACACACAGACAGAGAGAGAGAGAGAGAGAGAGAGAGAGAGAGAGAGAGAGAGAGAGAGAGAGAGAGAGAGAGAGAGAGAGATATGCGTTGAAAACCATTTATCTGTCACCGGGTAGGGCTTCCTTCCAGTGAATTTATTTCCATTATTGTTACTGATGACTTGGAGCTTTTTTTTCGAGACACTCTTCTGGGAATTAGCGGCTGTCGGACTCGATCATTATACGTGGCATCTTGACTTCATTCCTTTTTTCAGGTTCAGTGACTTAAGGCCGTTTAGGTTTTTCTCTATGATCAGGTGTCTTCTGATTGCAGAGACTTCAGAATGCTTGCTATCGTATTTCAACGTTTTATACAAGATCACTGTTACAGGCCTACACTCGCTGGAGGTTTATATAGTTATTGTTTCTCTAAGCCAGCCAAAATTTCATGACAACAGACTAACTACGTAATATGTAACTTAATTACTATAAATTTTCATGTAAGTATATTCATTCCATATCGTGCAACTTTTATCTCGCGAAGGTCAACTTATCTTGGTTAAGAATCACTAAATTAAAAGTTCCATGAGTGAGACACAGGATGTGATGTTGTGATCCACAGATCCGTGGGTGGACTGCGATCCTTGTTACTTGTTTGTTGTACGGTAACCACGTAACGCCAACAGGACGTGATAAGCCAGACTGCGGTGTGGCTTGAATGTGGTTGGTTGGTTTAATTGGTCTTAGGCCGGCCAGCAAACCTCTAAGTCAAGGGACTAGCGGAGGGGTGTGGTCTTGTAATTATAAGATAAGGAAGCAGTAAATAGCGTTTACCATAGTGCCTCCTCGAGCGAGTGACCAGTATGTAGTGAACCTCCTTTCCCTGCCGCCCTTAGATCGTCGCATTCCTCTCCTTTCCTCTCTTCCTTTCCTTATTCCTCACTCCCTCCCCATTCTGCCTTCTCTCTGTTATCTCTCCCCCCTCCAGCCACTCTCCTTCTGGTCACCATAAACCACATAAGTAAGTGGTTCTCGTAACGTGGTAATGACGGACCACCTGACGGACCCTCATTAAACATAAGTAATCCCACCGACCAGCATGACGGTGAAAAGGTAAAATTGCACCGTACGGTGATGGATGTGACGGCTGCCGCGGACAGGTGAAGCCCTCCCGCAGATACCGTGTTGGGGGTCCACGTATTATCTGCAAGAAATAGCGTTATCGTCGTTCTCTTCCTCATTTTTATTATCACCACTGCCATTAATCCCTTCAGTACCATGACACATTTTTACTTTGAAATTTTGTACGATTAGACCATTTTATATTACATTAGGAAGGGTCTATGGAGGTCAGAAAATTAATGGCCAGAATCTTCACTATTTTGATCCCCATATAATTTTCTGAAGCTGTATAAAATCACCAAATAGTAATCAGAATAAATATGAAAACGTACTGAAGGAGTTAAGAGGAGAAAGAAAGTGACATCTTGCCGAATTTTCTGAATCACCCATTCATTTCAATGCTTATGTAGAAAGTTATATGGTTTTTTTTTTTTTGTCTGGAAAATATCACGAAGTTGCTAGTTAGATCTTTGCCGCCCACCTTAGACATTTTAACTCCCCCTTCTCGTTGTATTGTCCTCATTCCTACCCAGTGGTACCCCTCTGTTGCTTCCTAATACCCATTCCGCGTGTCCGTCAGGCAGACAGGCGCTCTACCTCATACCCAAATCCATAATTATTGCCTAGTCCGGAGGGAGACTAGGGAGGGTTTGTGTCAGGGCGCTCTGAGGTGGGCGCGGCGACAGGCTATAGTTGACCGTCTTTCGATCACACTATATCGTGGATTTTATTACTTAAATTTCAGACAAGCGCTGACAGCTATTTAGGCTCTGCATCAAGAGAGAGAGAGAGAGAGAGAGAGAGAGAGAGAGAGAGAGAGAGAGAGAGAGAGAGAGAGAGAGAGAGAGAGAGAGAGAGAGAGAATAGAAGATATATAGACAGACTTACATAGACAGTCATATAAACAAACATCTGGATAAAACATATATTTAGTGAGCAGGCATAGAAAAAAAACTCAATGTGAAGCATTTTTCCCTCATTGTTTATAGAGTGGAAAGGAGTCAACCGATTATCGTGTGGGATGAAGTCGTTGTAAAAAGTGTTGGGGCAAAGAAAGGCACAGTACTGAATGCCTCAGATCTCAGGAGGTGCGTCTTCCCATCAGAGCGGCTGACTCATCAATCATTCAGTTCCCATTTGCATTGAGAGTGTTATTCGGAGAGTGACATTTGGTGAACGAGGTGGAGGAAGAAGAGACACAAGAGGAGGAGGAGGAGAAAGAGAAGAGTGAAGAAGGTGAAACTAATACATGCAGTAACTATATTGTTTGAACACTTTGAAGCTTGATTTTAGCACTGAGAGTGTTATTTGAAGTAAGGACATTAATTTTGGTGAACGAGGAGGAAGAAGAGACACAAGAGGAGAAGAGGAGTGAGGAAGATGAAAGTAATACATGTAGTAACTATTGTTTTAACACGTCGAAGTTTAATTTTAGTACTGATTATGTGTGGTGAAAATCGTGATGGTGTAGAAGGGCAAAATAAAAAGTTTGATCAGATGATAAGGCGGGAAATATATTGGTTGTGATGGATGAGAGTCGAGTGAGGATGGCGGACGTTGAGGAATAATAACAATTCAACAGGCCAGGTTCATAGTGCGCTCGTTCATTCCAGCTGGCGAGTCTGTAACGTCACCTGTCTCATTTGCGGCTCTCTCTCTCTCTCTCTCTCTCTCTCTCTCTCTCTCTCTCTCTCTCTCTCTCTCTCTCTCTCTCTCTCTCTCTCTCTCTCTCTCTCTCTCTCTCTCTCTCTCTCTCTCTCTCTCTCTCTCTCTCTCTCTCTCTCTCTCTCTCTCTCTCTCTCTCTCTCTCTCTCTCTCTCTCTCTCTGCCTAGGTAATTAAGTTTGAAAATTAGCACACATAAGGAGTATAGTTATTTGCTGCCTCTTCCTTTCCTTTTCTTTTCTTTTCTCTTCTTTCCTTTCCTTTCCTTTCCTTTCCTTTCCTTTCCTTTCCTTTCCTTTCCTCTCCTCTCCTTTCCTTCTCTCGCTCCTCCACATCATTTCATTGTTTTTTTCCCACTACCCTTTCACTTTCCTTGTTTTACCTCACTACATTCCTGTTCTCAATTAAACTTGTACACAGTTATCATGCACATCAGCATTGATTCTGATATATTGGCTGTGGTAAACGGAGTCAACGGCGTGGGTTCACAAGACACTGAAAATTGATGATTCAATCTACATATAAGAGCGCCGGGCCGCCTGCCTCACGCCGGCATGCATAATGGAGACGACGGGGGAGGTGGCCTGGCCGGGAGAAGGACTGCCAGGCTTCTGTTGTTCTTCAAAACTACTTATTCAAGACAGGTAGTGGGGGGCTCTCGCTTGCACCTCTTCCGTCCCACCTTCCTCCCACTTTCCTCCCACCTTCCTTTCATGCAGCTACGTTCACTGTCTCACCCACCTACCCCACCCCTCTCCTCTCATCCGCCTGTACCTTCTCGCCAGCTCATTCTGCTTGCCTGCTTCAAACTGCCTTGCCACGCCGCATGACGCTTTACTCCAGAAGTGACAGTTTTTCGAGGAATTCTTCATTCACATCTCGCCGTTTTGTTCTCGGCACAGCGAGGGAATGTGGCCCATGTGAAGTGTTTGACTTTCTTCCCTGCCTCCCGCGAGACCCGAAAAGAGCAACCTCAGAAACATTGAGGATAGCAGTATGCACCAGTTAGTCGTATTCGCAATGACTGTGTGTGTGTGTGTGTGTGTGTGTGTGTGTGTGTGTGTGTGTGTGTGTGTGTGTGTGTGTGTGTGTGTGTGTGTGTGTGTGTGTGTGAGTGAGTGAGTGAGTGAGGTGAGGCACCCTTGGTTTTCTCTTCGGCAGGCATCTCAAAGCGCTGCTCTTGGCCATACTGGGTAGGAACGGTATCCAATATTTATTTCTCTTTCTCCATTCTGCATGTGCCGCGTCCCAGGGCTCGCGGTGGCACAAAGAAATCAATAAATATTCATACCACCTTCTCGCAGCTGCCAGTCAGTCACCCTTGCCACCCTCACACCCCCGTCACAGGTTCGTTGCAGTACCTCCCAAACCTGCCACTCCTTGTAATAGGGGTCCCGGCGGCTTCTGGATTACACCCGCCTCGCTTCATTTGCCTCCAATGCGTCACTCATCAGCGGCGCCTCCGTCCATACACACAGACCCGCGACGACCCTCAATACGACTCAATACGACCCAACCTTCACATTATCCGGGCCTGCACGCCGTCTTCACGATTCGCTAAACCTATTTTCAAGTTTAGTCCTACTTTCAACCCACCGCTGCCGCTTTTGCCATGTTTGAACCCCGGAAATTTATTAGCGGTTTTCGAGGTTTGAGTGTCCTTGAAAATTCCTGTTTGTGGTTAGGCCTGTCTTGAAAGAGAGATTTGAGGGCTCACTCACTGCACGTAAAGAGAGAGAGAGAGAGAGAGAGAGAGAGAGAGAGAGAGAGAGAGAGAGAGAGAGAGAGAGAGAGAGAGAGAGAAACATCGTCAGGGTTGTGAAAGGAATGAAAAGAAAATCTTCTCCCTCACCTCGTATTCTTAAACATTTACAGCCCTTTATTTTCCTTGCCTCTTTTCTCCCTTTATCCTTCTCTCAGCTCTCTCTCTCTCTCTCTCTCTCTCTCTCTCTCTCTCTCTCTCTCTCTCTCTCTCTCTCTCTCTCTCTCTCTCTTCCTCTCTCTTCCATTTCTAAACCATCTTTCTTTCCCCCTCATCTTTTTTCCCTCATTCTTCCCTCTCCCCACCATTTCTTTCTTCCTTAAATGTCCGTAAACCATCTTCACTTATTTATGTATCCTTAACTTATTCTTAACTACTATTTCTAAGCTTACAGTCCTTTCATTTACTTTTCCCCAATTTTATCTTTCTCATCTCTTCTCTTTTTCTTCTTAATCTTTCTGAATCCTTTCATAGACATCTTTCCCCTCACTTCCTTCGCTTCCTTTCTCCTTCCATTTGTTCGTAGGGAAAAGGAGAGGAGGAGAGGAACGCTTGGATGGACAGTGTGTGTAGATTTTCTTTATGGATCACCGGCGAAAGATATCTTGCATTGTTAGAGAGAGAGAGAGAGAGAGAGAGAGAGAGAGAGAGAGAGAGAGAGAGAGAGAGAGAGAGAGAGACAGACGGACTGAAACATAAAATTAACAGGGAAAGAAAACAAGAAACACAACTGGAAAAAGGGAAAATAAAACAGAGAACCATTCTTCGCTTTGAAAAGTGGAGTTCACGTCGTAAATGTTTCTCGTTGTCTGCGACTAAATTATCTCCTGGTAAAAATTCAGTTTCCTCCGGCCTGCGGGATCAGGGGGTCACCCGGCTGTAGCGCCCCGTGAATTTTCATTTAGGAGAACACTGGAAGAAACTATTGGGAAGGAAGGAAGGATGGAAGGATACGTGCGGAAAGACGAGGGGAAGGTAGGACAGAATTGGAAAAGTGAAGGAAATTTTTTTGAAATGAATTACAAGGATAAATGGAAGAAACGAGAAGGGGAAGGAGGAGATGGAAATGGAGGAAAAAAATTGAAATAGATTGGAAGGATAAATGTGCGAAATGATAAAGAGAATGGAGGGAAGGAATGGAGAATGGGAGAAAGGCTCTGAAATAGATTTATAAGGAGATTCTTAGGAGAATGACAGAAAGAATAAGAAATGGAGAAAAAGCAGTTTGGAATCGGAACTATAAATATAGAGTATACATAGGGAAAAGGAAGGAAAGAATGAAAAATGAAAAAAAGAACTTTGGAATATAACATACCAGGAGATAAGAAAGTGGAATTGAACCAAAAGAAAAGGATTGAAGAGAGGGAATGATTTTTGGATTTCAAATTGGAATAGAAATGGAATAAGAAAGAAATTGATAAAAAAAGGAGAAAAATATTCGTAAGATTTTCAAATTAGAGACCAGGAAAGAGGAGTGAAGGAGATGTAACAGAAGAAGAAAAACTATGAAGGGAAGAGGAAATATTAAGAGAATGATAAAATTTTTGAATATAGAGGAAAATATAGAGGAACAAATAGCAAATGGAGAGAGAGAGAGAGAGAGAGAGAGAGAGAGAGAGAGAGAGAGAGAGAGAGAGAGAGAGAGAGTATGGAAATAGAAGAAAAAAATATCCATAGAAAAGCTTTTACAGGCAAAATAAAAGCCATGGAAAGAAATAGGTAAAAAAAAAAAATTGAAAGACGTTAACGAAATGGAAGAGGAGAGAGAAGGAAGACGAAGGAAAAATGATGATTAAGGGAAGGAAAGAAACGGGAAGTCTTAAAGGCGATGGAAGAAGGTACCACAGACGGGACGGGAAGAAAACAGCGGGAGGTGGAAGAAAAGCACAGGACGGAAGGAAGAGAGGAGAAGGATTTTAGGAGGAGTAGGAAGAGGAGGAGGTTGTGGTGGTGGAAAAGGAGGAGGAGAAGGAGAGGGAGGATTTGATGGTGTTAGTAGAGGAGGAGGAGGAGGAGGAGGAGGAGGAGGAGGAGGAGGAGGAGGAGGAGGTGGTGGTAGTGGAAAAGGAAAAGGGGAGGACATTGGGAAGAAGGAAGAGTAAAAGGAGGAGGTTGTATTAGTGGAAGAAAAGTTGGAAGAGCAGGAGGAGGAGGAGGAGGAGGAGGAGGAGGAGGAGGAGGAGGAGGAGGAGGAGGAGGAGGAGGAGGAGGAAGAAGAAGAAGAAGATGAAGAAGAAGAAGAAGAAGAAGAAGAAGAAGAAGAAGAAGAAGAAGAAGAAGAAGAAGAAGAAAATGATATAGGCTTCATCTACGATTACCCCTGCATGTCAAGAGTATTGAGAGAGTGGACTGTGGCTGATAGAGTCTGGAATGGTGTGAGGGTCTGGATGGGAGGCGGCTTGGTATAGCGGGTGGGCATGGGTGTGGATGCATGAGCGGCACTGGTTGGGGTAACACTGGGGCTGGGCAGGCTCTCGTTCCACAGTTTACATGGAAATCGCATCGTTTGCATCCCGAAGCAGATCCCGGTGGCCGACACGGGAGTGAATCAGATGAAACTTTTATGCATGCATCTTTGTGCCTCAGTGAATGCATCCCCAGGCGTGTCGGTGTATGGGAGCTTCGGGTTTGCTGCTATTCTGTGCAGTATTACCGGTGCGTGTCCATAAAAGGGGAGAGGACTCACTCGGGGGCTGCATCTTTTTACTGCTTGCGTTGGGAAGGAAATGTGTTGTGCTGGTGGCAACATTGACGGTTTGCCGACTGTTTTTTTTTTTTTTTAGGGTTCTTTTGTTTTCCTGGCAGCCCTCACGGGGGAGTGGGCGTGTAATTAGAGTTAGGGAGGCCAGCAGTCACGGCAGTGGATGTGTTTTCCTTAACACTGATCCAAAATGCATGTATACCGTGGCTGTGACAAGATACCACAAATGAACACAAAAAATAAACAACAGCTGACCTATTGGCCATAAGAGGCTGTTTGCGATATTACCAACTATGCTGTTAATCAAGAGATTTAGGAAAGTAAAGGCTCGCTCTTTGCCCTTACCGATTCACCGTCAGTGTCATACCTTCAGTGTCTCTCTCTCACCAGCTCGCCCTTATTGCATCACCATCTCCCCCTCATACACAACACCCACATCTCCTCCCTCTCCAAATCCCCTCACTAGCTCTCCCTCACCCCTCACCCTTCTCTGCTTCAGGGGTGAGAGTTTGCTCTAAGCTGTAAAAATGTTGAAAGACTCCCGTGAGCCACACTGCGCCAATAAACGTTGCATTATTCATTGCATTACTGTGCTCATGACTCACGCGATGAATAAGTCAACAACAACAGTTTGTCGAGTACCAGAGTTCGACACAATACGATGCTTATTAAGGAATTCTCCGACCCTTTTACTCCTCTTCCTTCTCTTTTCCCCGTCACCATTTTCATTTCTCGAAAGAAGTAAAGTCTGTACTCCTCAGAAACCAGAATTTTCATCAAGTAAGGTCATTATTATTGCTGGAGAGGAACATGACCAGTAGCATGCACTTGGATGTGGACAAGTCACCTGGTCTCGTGGCTTCGTGTCCTGTCATAGTGAGGTCATAAAAGTGAAGTTTGTGTACTGCTAATGGTGACAGGAAAGTGAGCATGAGTAGGTGATAAAACAATAATTATGGTATACTAGAGTAACGGGGAGACAACTTAGCACGGCAGAGGGACGGCAGAAGGTAGGTCAGACCGAGAAAAAAGAAGCTTGCATTGGAAACTTAAATAGTAAAGATTGCATTGGTGTCTGATGGTGGTGCATGGTCACTAAATTTGCCAAGGTGATGGTGATAACAATGATGATTCAGTGATAGAGGGAATGATGACGAGGGATAAGGAAACGTTCATCTTCATCTACGGACACGCCCACGAGCACGCACACCGTTCATCTTCCCCTGAAAAAAAATCATGAGTCATTACAGGATTCCGGGTCTTGCTTTCGGTTGCAGCAAAAAAGTGACTCGTTTTTTGTGTGACGCGAAACATTATGGATTGAAGTGCGGCCCGGCGTGACGTGATGTGCGGCACTCGGCGGCTCCCAGGTACAATCACATTAATTAAGGTGTAAAAATGGGTTCCCTTAAACGAGAGGCGGGAGAGAGGCGGGGATGGGCGGGGTCAGACCAGGGCGGGGCGGGGTGGGGCGTGGTTGGTAACTGGGCAAAATGGTTCTCCGGATGCAATTAGTACACTCGGCACTGCGAACCGAAACGAATTTTTCTCCGTATTAGTAATGGACAGATGCACCTTTCAGTCTGGGTCTGTCTGTCTGTCTGTCTGTCCGTTTGTCTGTTTATCTGTCTCTAGTTTGTTTTGTCTGTGTATAATGTTATTATTTATACTTTCGTGGGTATGTATGTATGTAATATGTACTCGTATGTGTGACTCTCTCTCTCTCTCTCTCTCTCTCTCTCTCTCTCTCTCTCTCTCTCTCTCTCTCTCTCTCTCTCTCTACTCATCTGCCTTCTTATATTCCTCCTTTCCTTCTTTCTTTCCTTCCTTCCTTCCTTCCTTCCTTCCTTCCTTCCTTTCCTCCTAAATTCAGGCTGCCCTTTGTTCCGGCCGAGAAGGTCCCACCACCAGCCAGCCTCGGTCACAGATGAACTGCGGTGAGCAATGCTTCCCCCGTCCTCACCTTTTGTCCTCCACGACGCAGCTAAACTTTATTGTGGCCTGGGGTTGTTTTTTTCTCTTTTCCCTTCCGTCGCAAAGAGTTAGTGGCTTTTTCTCTGCTGGCTTTTTTTCTCCCTTACTTTTATTTTTATTTTTATTTATTCATTTATCTATTTTGTTGAAGGAGAAATGTTGAGGACGTTGTGTTTCACGTTGCTTTTTTTTTCATATTGTGTTATTTATTTTCGTTTTTTTCTGTCTTTGTTTTTGTTATTTTTGTCGTGTCTCTCATTTTCGTCATTCCTCATTAGTTTTTGTTCTTACCCTTCCTCTTCGTCGCCCACCGCTACCTCATCCATCCACTGCAACACTTTCTTCTCCGCCTTTTAGTCTCTTCTCGTAATGACTAATTTAGCCGTGCCCTGTCTTAACTCGCAATCATTAATCTCTTTCCACTCCTTTTCAACACATTTTTTTTTTTTTTGCTGTTTCCCACACCACCTTACCTTGAACTCCATCAGACAGGGCCTCGCATTGTCCACTCCTCAAACTTCGCTAGTCACAATCATAGGAATAACCTGAGCGGCCCTACAAACTCTTCATTTCTTTCTGTATGTTCCACAGGAGACTCGATCTTAAGCCGTCTTTGTGGGTTTTAGTTATTCCTCTCACGGCACGTCCTTCTTTTCTTTTTCTTTCCGAGCGCTGCCTTGAGGAGCCGCCCCAGTGTGTCCAGCAGGTTTCCCTTGTTGCTGCGACGCCTCCAGGGAGTGTCTGTGAGCCATTTAATTCATTGCTACTCTCTCTCTCTCTCTCTCTCTCTCTCTCTCTCTCTCTCTCTCTCTCTCTCTCTCTCTCTCTTTCCATGTATATATTCGTGTCGCACTGTTTCTTTCCATGTTCACGCATCTTTTCCGCTCCTTCTCTTTTTCCTCCTCGTTTTTTTTATTATTTTTTCTTCGTATAGTCTTGTTTGCGCCAACGTTGCTTTCGTGTAACCCTGTTTTAAGTCAATTTTCTTTCTCCAAATTCTTTCTTCTCTTTTATCCGCGTATCCATTGTTTGCACCTCCTCCTCCTCCATCTCCTCCTCTTCTTTTTCCTCCTCCTCCTCCTCTTCCTTCTCCTCCTCTTCCTCCTCGTCCTCCTCCAACCTTAGTTTCTTTGCTAAATTTCCTTTTTCCTTGCAATTTTTCCAATCTTCACTCTTCCCTTACGCTTCTGCCTCGTGCCTTCTGCTGCTGCTCTCCCCTTTCCCTTCTTCTTGTTCTTTTCACTCGCCCCGGAGATTTCTGAATGCGTCCAGAGATGCATACAGGAAGGGACACACGCTTTGCTCCATGTCTTGTAATTATGTGACGCAGTCCGCCTCATGCGTGCTGAAAAGGAGACAGATGGGGCCATTATCTCCAGAAAGGAAGGAGAATATACTGGGACGCTTTTTTTGTGTGTAGGGAAGGATGGAGGAACAGCAGCAGTGTGATGGAGAAACAGCAGGGGGTCGAGGCAGCAATAGCGATGATGGGAGGGAGTGATAAGGATGATGGAGGGCGCAACGCAGGTGATGTTTGAGAAACGATGAGGTTATAGGAAGTGAAGTAGAAGGTGCTGGAGTTATAGAAAGGTGTTCAGAGGATATCAAATAGTGGTAGGGTGACGAGAAGCTTGTTGTTAACCCCTTGAGTACCGTGACGCGTTTCCATATTCATTCTGGTGACTATTTGGTGATTTTATACAGCTTTAGAATATTATGTGGGGGACGAAAATAGTGAAGACTGTGGCCATTAATCTTCTGAGCTCCATAGAACCTTCCTAATGTCAATAAAATGGTCTAATCGTACAAAAATCTCGAAGAAAAAATGTCTCTCAGTATTGAAGAGGTTAAGGGGTGGTGATGTCGGGAAGCGAGGGTGTGTTGGGTGAATGGAGTAGCGGGATGTGCAGCTTCTGTATACATTTTTTTTCCCATTGTTTGCGTTGCCGTGCGCTGAGCCCTTCGTCAGGTTGTTGAACTTTAGGATTAGCGCGGAGTTTTAGACGGGGTAGGAGACTGGTGTTCGACGGTAAGGAAAGAGGAGGAGGAGGAGGAGGAGGAGGAGGAGGAGGAAGTAGAATAATGATAATAATAATAATAATAATAATAATAATAATAATAATAATAATAATAGGAAGAAAATGAAGAAGGAGAAGAAGAAAAGAAACGATATGTAAAAAATAAAAGTTAGGGGATTAAAAGAAAATCTAAGAAGAAAAAGATACGACAATCAGTACACGACCGAGAAAAGAAAGAGGATGTCTGGGAAAGCAAGAAATGTAGATGGAGGAAACTGATACGAAGAATGAAAGGTGAAAGTAAAGGAAGAAACTATAGTGCACAGAAAGATGACTTCGTGGAGAGAAGGAACAAAAGTCGAGGTGGTGACGGCAACGGCTGGGAAGAGGAGGAGGAGGAGGAAAAGGAGGAGGAGGAGGAGGTGCACAGGGAAGAGTTGAAAGAGCACGAAGAAAGACGGATATGAAATTTGACTCTTGATACGGACAACTAGATTCAAGTTGTCTAAAGTTTCCTGACATGATCAGATCCTGACAGGGAGGTGAAGGGGGGCTCATCCGCTTCTCCTCGTCCTATCAGCCACACTATTACCAGCTCTTACCTTAATTTCATGAAGTAGTGTATAAATGTCGAGCATCGCCTTTGTTCCTCACAAATTCACTCTTAATCTTATCCACTGAATTGTCGATGTCGCTGTGTGAATCTAACAAGAGAACGAAGAAGATTGGAAGCGTTCTCTTTGTCGTTCCAATATGCCTCACTTCTCGCGTCATGTTCAATGAAACTCGGGAATCATTGATGTTTATTCGACCTGCGAGCTTCCAGTGCAAAGGTGTTTTATTCTGCTTGAAGGCTTGAGGAAATGTGTGCATTGGTTGCTGTTAATTGAAGAGGAGATCAGGGAGAAGCACAAGACTTAATAAACCTTCCAACAATAATATCTTGCCACACCAAATACATTGTGGAAATGAACAATGCACAGGAACCTAAACGTTTATAAATAAATGAATTGATGATATAAGGAATACCTTTACTCATAACTTGTTCAAACATCATGTGAATTATCAGTTTATAACAGAGATTCCTTGCGCCATGCACCTAACTGTTTGGTATAAGGCAACGAGAATAAGATCAATTTAATATAGTTCTTTACCCTTGAAAATCGCCTACAAATTCCCTGCCAACACATCCAGACAAAAGCTGGCGAGGCTGAATTCACTGCGTGGAGAAATTATACATAAATTACACATAGATTATTGTAAGCAAACCGTGCATCGTTACGCGAGGTTGACTTGATGCAGCCCACACAAATGCTTCTCCCAGGCGGCAAGTAGGAAGCAGCCGCCAAGTTTGACTGAGAGAAGGAGGGCGCGGCGTACAGCTCTCCCCGTCACGGCCCGTCACGAGTCCTGACGCGGCGGAACACAAAGAGACATGCTGCCAGTCATCACAGGCACGGCAAGGACGTTTTTCGCCCCCTTATCTTCTTCTTGTTATTGTTGTTGTTGTTGTGGTAGTGATGGTAGCTTTTTTATTCTATTTTACATTTAATATTTTGAAATATCTTAATATCTGAATATTTCTTGAAATATTTCTTATGTCCTCCAAAATTCGACGGAAAAACAAAGATAAAGTAAATATTAGGTAACACGCGCATCCCATCCTCCAATCCTGTGCCTTTCTTGTGACGTTAATAAACTCGTAAGACGTATTGAATTTGTTTTGATATTGTACTTAATAGAAATTTGTTTATCCTGTTGTTGATACCTTTTATTGTTGTATTGAATACTGCTGCTCCACAATCCTGTAAACGTTGTTGTGCTGTGTTTCATTTCAGGCGAGCAAGGCCAGAATGCTGACATTTCTGAATATCATGCAGGCAGGTCAATAAATCTAAAGTTTAATAATAAATGGTATGAAATCCCAAGTGGAAGCTGCTGGAACTCAACCAATAAAGAAAGTGAACACAGCCTTGGCCGCTGTTTGCTAGATTTGCATTGCCAATAATAGCATGTCCTTTCTAATTTATAGTAATAATATTCGCAAATTACCACGCCGATGTTAGCAGAATATCATAGCCCACATTATTCTTTTTTTTTGACTCCAGGGTAAAAAGTGCAATGACAGCGTTTATTGGTTATGGCAGGCATTGTTGAATTGTATCAATCAACATTCAGCACTCAGCCACACCTTTCTTCACCAAAACATCAAAAAATGTACGTAAATCCCACTCCAGTAATAAGAAACATGACCCAATTCACCTTTTCATCCTTACTGCCCATATTCACCACAGACCTTTACACCCTCAAACATTCCTGAAGTTAAAGCTATTCTGTCATTCCTACAGTAAGTAAAAATTTCTGCACGATTCTGGGCTCTTTCCCTCTCTTCTTCTTCCTCCTCCTCCTCCTCCTCCTCCTCCTCCTCCTCCTCCTCCTCCTCTGATCTTACTGTATAATAGGGGATGAATTCTGTATCCTTTGACCTTAATCCTCGTAAATCTGAGGGTATTTGTGCATCATCTCCGTTTGCTGGTTAGAGAGAGAGAGAGAGAGAGAGAGAGAGAGAGAGAGAGAGAGAGAGAGAGAGAGAGAGAGAGAGAGAGAGAGACTGAAATATATCACAATAAACAGTAGGGCGACCTGATTTGTATGATGACAGATAAGACTGGGCGCCCCCTAGGCCTACTGCTTATGGGATTTCACCGATAACTCAGTCGTATAGAGGCAGCCATATTTATTGGGGCGCAGGGACGGGAAGGGAAGGAAGCAGAGAGCAGAAGGGGCGGGAAGGCGAGGGTTTTATGGAGGAACGTACAGGAATAAGGGATGTATGTGTCTGTAGTAATCGTGATGAGAGAGAGAGAGAGAGAGAGAGAGAGAGAGAGAGAGAGAGAGAGAGGCTTATTTTTCTAAGTATTTGTGAATCCAGTTTACTAAATACGTAAAAAAATGCATCATGCTTCAGTATTCTCTCTCTCTCTCTCTCTCTCTCTCTCTCTCTCTCTCTCTCTCTCTCTCTCTCTCTCTCTCTCTCTCTCTCTCTCTCTCTCCTCCCTCCTCCCTCCCGCATTCCCTCCATCCCTCCGTCCTCTCCCAAGGCCACGTAATAGAAAGAAAATGAGATGCTGTAGTGTAAAAAAGAAACATCTCTACATTTTTTATGACTTTGCCGCGGGAAATCTGTGGAAAATTTTAGTGGAATGTTAAAAAGACTGCGTAGGAGAGATAAGACACACAAAACACACAAAAACATGTCTTTTTTCTTTTTCTTTTTCTCACGTGAAGGTTTCTATGCAAGGACAGGAGACAAACGCTCTTTAGTTACGAAGCTTTCTAAAGGTTCACGGTGTTCCTACTCAGTGGTTGCCTTCACTAGAAATCGCAAGGAGTGAGAAGAGCTACTTATATTAAAGAGGGTATTTTTTGGACAGTGGAAGGGTGAAAATACTAGGGTGGAATTTTTGTTCAACATGGTGTTCTTACGATTCTCACTCCGTCAAAGTTATTATTGCTATTTTAGACAACCAGCCAGCGGATAATGGAAAAGCAAGGAACGACTATTATTTCCAACACCACATGGCAGTCTCATGAACACGAAGGTACAAAACAATGGGATTAGGCATACACAAGCCAGTGTAGTCAGTAAATGTAATTGTGACTTAAGACAATTAGTTTAAAGACGAAAAAAATTATGTTGCAGCTGAAATTTTTGCGCTCTTTGTGGTCTTTGTTTTAAATTTTTGGAAAGCTCAGGAAAAAAACCCTGCTGAGTTGCTGGTTCCATTTAACAGGTGAAAGGCTTCAGACTATACAAACCACCCCGTCAATAACATGATACTAACTAGTACACTGCGATCATATCTTATTCTTATCCTTACTTTTTACACCAATTTTACGCCTTCGTTCGTACCAATGACGGTAATGACATTGTACTCAGTTCCTGCAGTAACTCCCTTCTCCCTGCAACTCTCCCCCTCCAGAGAGAGAGAGAGAGAGAGAGAGAGAGAGAGAGAGAGAGAGAGAGAGAGAGAGAGAAAGAGAGAATGACAGTAGGAGGGGATGGGGTGGGGGAGCAGTGAAGGGTCGGGCAAGAGGTGCAGGATCTGGGGACATTGAACAAGGTAATTACACTAAGGACGCGGCATTTCCTTCTCGTGTGGTAGCGTCCTCGTCGTGGTTAGGTAGGAAGTGCGGAGGGGCGGCGGCGACACAAAAAGTGGTCATTTGATGGTGTAGTTCTGTCTGTAACTTCGTTGTTTTTTTTTTTGTTTCGAGTTATTTTGTGTTGCTGACGGATTGGAGTGAGTGAGTGAGTGCAATTACTCGTCTGTGGGGAGGGAAAGAAATTGTTCAGATATAAATCACCACCACCACCGTGAGAGAGAGAGAGAGAGAGAGAGAGAGAGAGAGAGAGAGAGAGAGAGAGAGAGAGAGAATAATCACCATTACCAGCGTTATGTTAAAGTGCCATCTCCTTTCCCTTTTCTCCTTCATCTACTCTTATTCTCCTCCTCCTCCTCCTCCTCCTCCTCCTTCTCACTTTCGCATTCACAAGGCCGCATTTCGCCTCTTTCTCTGACATGGCCGCAAATTAAAATGCTCCGTAGTTCCTCTCCTTTCCCCTTGCTCCTCTCCCTCTCACCCCTCACTCCCATTCCTTCCATTCTTTCTGGTTCCTCCCTTTGTTCCTTTTCGCTCTTCCCATCTCTTTCTCACTGGTATGGACCCCCTGCTGACTTTCCTGCCTCACCCTCCCTCTCTTTTCTGCTTCTCTCTCTCACTCTCTCTCTCTCTCTCTCTCTCTCTCTCTCTCTCTCTCTCTCTCTCTCTCTCTCTCTCTCTCTCTCTCCCCATTTTTACCATTTTCGTTCAATCTTTTGCGGTTCAGATTTTATTTTTTGGGATTCCTTTACTGTTTCTCATTCTACTTCTACTTTATTTTTCATTTATGTATTTTTAAAGAAATTTCCTGCACAACTCCTGTATTCTTCGCTGTATTTTTTTTCCTAATGCATAAACAGGTTTCTTCTTTTCTTGGTCTTTCTTTTTTTTCTTCTGTTCTGTGTTCGGGGTTTTATTTTTTGTGTAACAGCTTCTATTTAAACTTTGTCTTGGGATTTTTTTATCTTTCACAATTATTTATTTATTTTCTTTAAATCATCTTGTAGTTGTTTTTTTTTTTGCATCATTACATTTCATTTTATTCACGCTGTTTTTAGTTTATTTTCTTAGTGTATTCTCCTTTTTTTTGTTTGTTATAATCTTTTCTTGAACTTTTATCTGATTTTTCAGTTTACTATTTCTTCTTCTCTTTTCTATCATATCTTATTATTTTATTGTATTTTTTTTTATCTGGGACTTGATAGAAACATCCATTGAAACCCTCCCTTATTTCTTTTCTCTTTTAACCAACATTTTCCTGTTCCTCGTCTTCCTTGTCATCTCAGCCTTCCACCTACGTACATTTGAGGCATAGAAAACATGATTGCGGCTGTAGTGACCTGACCTAGTTGAAGTGATTGACCTGGCCTGAGAAATCAACCCAGATGATGGCGTCCAATGAAAAGGTTTCGATTCCCCTCATGTGGAGCTTATTGAAAATGGTCGGCTTGTTACAGAATGCTGGGACTCCTGAATGATTGCTGCCGATAGTAAAGGAGGGAGGAGCAAGGGTGGTCAGGAGGGAGAGATATATGTAGGAGGTCGGAGGAGGAGGAGGAGGAGGAAGGCGTTGTGGTATTATTGGAAGTAGTAATAACAGTAACAGCAACGACAGTAGTAGCATTCATATTGATACTGCTGCTGCTGCTGCTGCTGCTGCTGCTGCTGCTGCTGCTGCTGCTGCTGCTGCTGCTGCTGCTACTGCTACTACTACTACTACTACTACTACTACTACTACTACGCCTCGTTTTCCACTACAACAGTTATTGATACTGATACTAATATAGAAGAACTGTACCATCGGCAACAAAACAATGAAAAGGACAGAAAAAAGAAAGGGAGACAGAAGAAGAAGAAGAAGAAGAAGAAGAAGAAGAAGAAGAAGAAGAAGAAGAAGAAGAAGAAGAAGAAGAAGGAAAAAAAAAAGATGAGGATGAAGAAGAGCAACAACAACAACAACGACAACAACATCAAACGACAACATCAAACATCAACATCAACTAGCAACCACCACCACCACCACCACCACAACAACAACAACAACAGGAGCAGCAGCAGCAATAATAACAACAACAACAACAACAACAACAACAACAACAACAACTACTACTACTACTACAACAGCAACAATAACAACAACAATAACAACAACAACAACAACAACAACAACAACAACAACAACAACAACAACAATAACGACATCCACCAAAATAACCGTAATGATGTGACCAATTTTCGTGAATCAGGATCAAGACTCTCTCCCCTTTTATGGCTTTTGGCAATGTGGCGGTGAAGGAGGCGAGAACTTTTCCGACGGAGCGAGGGAGAGAGAGAGAGAGAGGAGGCAGGGAGGGAGAATATTATACTGGCTGGCTGGCTGGTTGGTTGGCTGGCTGGCTGGCTGGCTGGCTGGCGGCGAAGGGGTCTTTCTGTCTGTCTGTTTGGGGCTGCTGGCACGGATGGGAGTGAAAAAAAAGGAGGGAAACAAAAGGAAAAGTGGAAGAATTTGTTGGTTCTCTTTGCTATTTTCATATTTTTTTTCATTTATAAATTGACTCCTTTTGTGTTTTTATTTTTGCTTAGTTTTATTTGAATCGATGTGTTTTATTTATTTATTTATTATTATTATTGTTATTTTTTCGTTGTCTGTCTTTGTGGAATCATAAAGTGTAATCCTTTTATTTTTTTTCTAATTTCTTAATCGATGTGTGTCTGCCTTTGTGTCTGCCTTTGTATCTGCCTTTCTGTGTCTGTTTCTTTTCGGCAGTTTTTTTTCATATCTGTCTCTTTCTAAGTAGCTCCATAAGTAGATTATCTTTTTTTTTTTTTTTTTTTACTCAATGTGTCTTCCTCTGTGTCTGCATTTTTGTCTGTTTCTACGTCTCTTTGTACATCTACCTCTGTCTTTCGTCCCTCCGTCTTATTGTTCGTGTCTCTAAACTCACTATCGAAGAAAATGGTTCTGTGCAATTTGCTGGGAATGACGTTCGAAAAACTGTGCCTATGAAGAAATATAAACAATAATATTAGTAAAAACGATAATGGTAGTGATGATATATATATATATATATATATATATATATATATATATATATATATTTTTTTTTTTTTTTTTTTTACGTCTGGTTCCCCTATTACATTAGGGCTAGGACGGTGCCTCCTTACAGAGGAGTCAGGAGGACTTTGGTTTTGGCATTTGTGAACCGTTACCCCAAGTGGATGCCCTTCCTAACCTCGGACCGTGGACAGGATTCGAACCCGTACGCTTGAGAATGGGGCCCACAAAGCGCGCGCGGTCCAACTGCACCACGGCGGCCCCGCAACGGTAGTGATAATAATAATAATCATAATAATAACTAATAATAATAATAATAATGATAATAATAATGATAATGATAATAGTAATAATAATATTGATAATAATAATAGTACTAATAGTGATAATCCACTTTTTTCCAACTCCAAATAATGTCAGTAAACAGATGCAGAGTTGAGAAAAATTAAAGCATTATTCAGAGGACAAATTCTATTCCGCTCGAATTTGGCCGGGAACATGACGCCCTGGAGACCAAGGAAACAATACAGACGTGTCGAAACTCACCCAAGAAAGACAGGATGGCGTTCCTCTAAAATTATATTATATCAAATTCTCTGCCTTTAAAGAAGTTTGAAGTTACTGAGAATGGGAAGATGGCAGAGTTTTGTTATTTTTTTACACATGAGAAGTGATGGAAGGAAGTCATAATTGAAGTAAGAAACGGTTTCCGTAATGTACTTTAATGATTTATAATTGAATAGTAAAGGGAAAATAAAAAAAAATGGTAAGGAACTACGAAGACACTATTACTTAACCAATTATGTAGTAAGGAGGTATACGAGTTACTAAGATACTATATAAATAAAAATAGAAAGGAAAAAAGAAACGAAGAAATTAAGATACTCTGATATAGGAAACATAGTCGTGAAAAGGAAGAAATACCTGACTGAATAAATGAATGAATGAAGTTAATGTTAAGGCATCATACTGACAGATAAGAAAAGAAAGGAAAGAAAGGAGGGGAAACAGTAAATGGCCTGTTTAGATACTATGCTGTTAAAAATGAAATAGTACAAAAGGATAGAAAGGAAAAAAAATATAAGGAAAGGGATTCTCGAGGACTATCTTACTTTAAAAAGATATCAGGAAGGAGGAAATGCCAGAAGGAAACAACGCAACTGTGGAAGAGAATAACGAAAAGAAATGAACAGTATAAAGATATTGCAATACTACTGAAATATACACCCAGGAGGTCAAAGCGAGGGAACAACTATTGAAAATGACCCCAAATAACACCAACACAATGAATTTTTTTTCTCTCTCTCTCTCTCTCTCTCTCTCTCTCTCTCTCTCTCTCTCTCTCTCTCTCTCTCTCTCATTTGAGCGATGATCGAGAAAGATTTTTCCAGGTACACAAAACAAAACAGAATAAATAAATAAATAAATAAATAAAAACGTATGTATGTCTAAAAATAAATGAAAATAAAAACAATGGCATAATAAGCATTCTCATTTAAATTATGAGAGTTGCGGAATTTGAATTTTTTTTTATAGAAATTTTAGCTCCGTATTCGCTTACTGTAATTGTGTAGTGTGCGCTGTGTTAATTTAGTGTCACATGCTGTTAAAGCGCGAGGCATTTATACACACACACACACACACACACACACACACACACACACACACACACACACACACACACACACACACACACACACACACGATTGTTAATTAAGAAATCTTATAGTGTGAGTCTAAAATCTAAATAATATCTGAATCATTTTTATAATTTCCTAAGTAGAGAAATATTGGCCTAGGAATACAGGACGTCGAAGAATATTCAAGATTAGAAATGCTGTGAGGTTAAATACGTAGAAATGGAGAGACAACAGCACTAACTTAGGCTTACAATATGCTTGCCAGGTAATTAAAGGAAAGTAAACACACACACACACACACACACACACACACACACACACACACACACACACACACACACACACACACACACACACACACACACACACACCGAGTTAGTTCAGTGAAAGGAAAACTGAAGTATGCATACCAAAATATGTGATAGAAAATTATACACATTACAAAATGAATTAAATGAATAAATATAATGAAATACCTGCAACTATACGAAATACCAGAATATGAAATAGTGATTATTATCTTCTATTGAAACAAGCAAAATACCAAAAACTTCCAATAAAAATTATTAACATAGTAAAACACACACACACACACACACACACACACACACACACACACACACACACACACACACACACACACACACACACACACACACACACACACACACACACACACACACACACACACACACACACATACACACACACACTACAGTTAGGCGGCAGACTTTCTCCAAATCTCTGTGAATCCAGCTCAAGTCTTGCAAAGTCTCACGCGCCCTCAGCCTGGCCTCGCTTGTTCCTCATATTCCCGCGGGCCTCGCTTGTGTTGGGGTTCCTCTTGTGGCCTCCTGGGGACCTCGCACTCTCATTGGGTGTTACACGGCCTTCCTGCAGCCTCCCGGGATCTCGCTGTCGTCCCACGTTCTCATGAAGTCAAGTTTGCTTCTCTCCTTGCCTTCAGTTATTGTTTGTTGCAGGTTCTCGTTTAAAAAATTCTTAGTCTTTACTGTTATAATTTCTTGTAGCCATTTCTTGTATTTTAAGAGTAAGCTGTATTTTTAAATGAGATTAACAAGATTTTTGCTTTATTAATATGCGGAAATGCTCTCTAGAACTTGAATGACCTCCTATGTGGGTCTGGAAAACAGTCGTGGTGAGCAGAGAGAGAGAGAGAGAGAGAGAGAGAGAGAGAGAGAGAGCAAAGTGTTTCACAATACTGGCATAAAAATCAACCACACCCTAACGAATATCACCGCAGTGTCTATTTTAGGTGACAGATTAGATCCCGTGTGTCATTTCCCCACACACCGCCATTCCCTGCACTCCGGCACCATTAATATATTTCACTCGCCTCCTCTGTTTCTTTACTCTTCCCTTGAGTTCATGCACGATTTCATTCAGGATTGCTCTACTTTCGTGTTTCTTTCAAATACACAACTCCTCTTCCCTGATTAATTGCGTCTCTCTCTCTCTCTCTCTCTCTCTCTCTCTCTCTCTCTCTCTCTCTCTCTCTCTCTCTCTCTCTCTCTCTCTCTCTCTCTCTCTCTCTATATATATATATATATATATATATATATATATATATATATATATATATCTTTTCTATATTTTCTTATTTTTTGGTGATGTAATATCCATCTCTCTCTCTCTCTCTCTCTCTCTCTCTCTCTCTCTCTCTCTCTCTCTCTCTCCCCTTACCCCCTCACCCGTCCCTCTGCAGTCAAAACAAGGTCTGCCGATAATGGTCTCAATCATGGAGAATATTAACCACAAATACTCTCCGGCCCCACTTGGCATTCCAGCCTCCTAATCTGCCACACCAATCACGTGGCAGCTGGGGAAAAATTGAAACGCTCTTATTGGTTGGTTGGCTTGTGGACAGGCAGTGAAGAATGTTGCGTATATACTGTGTGGACCGCATTTCAACTCTTGTGGCGCTTTATTGCGACTTACTTTAACTGGTTCTAGTGGAGGGTATTGTGTTTTTTCACGTCTTTTCTGTTCAGTTGTTGTTTTTTATAGAATGGTTATTGTGGAAGTTATTGGGGGTATTTTCAACGGTCGCTTCATGATGCTAGTAATAGTTTAGCAAAGGTCTCAGGTTCTAGTGGAAGTTATTGGGGTTTTGAATAGTGTTTTCATGATTTTGTTACTCGTTTTGCAAAGGGATTCTAGTTCTAATGCAAGTTATTAGGGTTTTTCAGGGGTGGTTTCTTGATGCTAGTGATAATTTAGTAAAGGTCTCAGGTTCTAGTGGAAGTTATTTGGGGTTTTAAATAGTGTTTTCATGATTCTGTTACTTGTTTAGCAAAGAGATTCTACTTCTTGGGCAAGTTATTGAGTGTTTTCAGGGTGCTAGTTATAATTCAGTAAAAGATTCTGATTTTAGTGAAAGGTATTGGGTGTTTTGAATAGTGTTTTCATGATTCTGTTACTGATTCAGGAAAGGGATTCTAGTGGAAATTATTGGTCAGATGGAGAGTTTGAGGGGATGGTCTCTTGATAGTAGTAATAATTTAACAAAGGTTTTCATGATTCTTGTTATTGGTTTAGCAAAAGATTCCAGTTCTTGTAAAAGTTATTGGGGATTTTCAAGGACGTTTTTATGATACAAGCGAGGTTTAATGGTTCTAGAGGAAGTTATTGGTGGTTTTTAAAAGTTTTCATGATTCTGTTACGGATTTAGCAAAGGACTTTGGTTCTACTTTAAGTTATTGGAGGTTTTCAAGGCTGTTTTCATGATTTGAATAACAATTTGATAAAGGAATCTGCATCAGTAATTAGAAAACACTATTGAAAATACCACTAATTATCTGTGGAATCTAAAAGCTGTTATTAAATCCTAGCATTAGATACGGCCAGCAGTCTTTCTCTCCTCTCTCTCTCTCTCTCTCTCTCTCTCTCTCTCTCTGGTAACTTCATCTACACTATTTGCTTCACCATCTCAGCGAAGTAAATTTCCAACCAATAATACTCCACGTAAGAGACAAGGGCGAGTGTTGATTGGCTGTCTGCGTGTAGAGGCGAAAGTGAGAGGGATGGATGGCCGGGCGACAATATAAAGGAGGGGAGGACAATATTGCCAGTGAGTTAGTGGTGGTAATATTTACTCAAGACAATTTATGAGGGAAACGACAGAGAGAGAGAGAGAGAGAGAGAGAGAGAGAGAGAGAGAGAGAGAGAGAGAGAGAGAGAGAGAGAGAAAAGCTTTGTGCACGTGTGTGTTGTGGAGGAAACTATTATAGAGCAAGTGTTGTGAAAAATTGCTTTCTCGCCTGACATTCTCTCTCTCTCTCTCTCTCTCTCTCTCTCTCTCTCTCTCTCTCTCTCTCTCTCTCTCTCTCTCTCTCTCTCTCTCTCTCTCTCTCTCTCTCTCTCTCTCTCTCTCTCCACCCACACAACAGTAATCCCTCCCTGCTCCTCCCTTCAGCTCTTCCCACTAATCTTCCCTCTCACACTCTTGTCATTCCTCATTTCTCTCACTAATCATACCCTACACTCCTCCTCTTCCTCCTCCTCCTCCTCCTCCTCCTCCTCCTCCTCCTCCTCCTCCCATTTCTCTTCATCTCGTCTTACTTCTACTTCTATTTCACTTTTTTCTTCCTTTTCCCAACATTCTTCCTCCTACTCATCATCCAATTCCTCCATCTCCTTCCTCCCTCCTCCTCCTCCTCCTCCTCCTCCTCCTCCTCCTCCTCCTCCTCCTCCTCTTCTCCTCTTCCTCCTGCTCCTCCTCCTTATCAGTATCTTGATCAAACCGTAACTGCAGGAAATTTCGTAATTGCCTCTCCCTCAAGAGGTCATTCTCGTAACTGCAATTAGAGTGAATTTCTTTTTTTTTATTTCCTTTCGTTCGTTTCGTGTAAAATCATAAGTTCGGTGGCAGATAAGACTCCCTCCTGACCCTCGTTACCTGCGTGATATGTGTCATCCTCCTCCTCCTCCTCCTCCTCCTCCTCCTCCTCCTCCTTCGTCTTGGTGGTAGTTAATTATAAGCAAATTTTTTTTTTTATATAATGTATGGCTGTTAATGGTTTTGGTGTTGAATTACTGTATCTTTATGACTTTTTTTTCTCGCTCTCTTTCTCTCTGTGCTCTCCTTTCTATAACAGAAGTTCAGTTTCGTTGGAGGTTAGATGCAAAATACACCCACGTGCACTCTCACAAGCACATGCACTCGCACTCACACACACACACACACACACACACACACACACACACACACACACACACACACACACACACACACACACACACACACACACACACACACACACACACACACACACACACACACACACACACACACACACACAAATACAATTTAAGATACAAATCCTTACTTTTCTCCTTTCCTTTCTTTCCTTTTCTCTCTTTATATCCTCTCCCTCCCTCCCTCCTTCCCTTCTCCACGCGAAGTAGGAGGCGGGGTAGGAGGAGGAGGAGGAGGAGGATAGACAGCTCCATAATTGCTTCCTTCCTCGGCTCACTTCGCCCCCCTATGGATCATCCTGTGTTACATTAGTGGTGGTGGTTCCTTCCTTCCTTCCTCCTCCGCCGATGCACAGACACGGGGCTTGGTTCAGCTGACGGAGGCGGTGACGAAGGTGATAATGATGATAATGGTGTTTTTGGTGATGATTGTAATGAGACATATGTTATTGGTGATAATTTTAGCAGTGCTGGTGATAAGACCAGCATTAAAGGAAGGAATACATGTTGGTGGTGACTGTGTAGTTTGTGGTGTTGTAGTATCTTTTCATGTAAACGGGGAAACTGGCCAAGGGCAACAAAGACGTTTAAAAAGACCCACCTGAATTAACTCCTTCAGTTCCATGATGCGTTTTCATATTCATTTTACTTACTATTTGGTGATTTTATACAGTTTCAGAAACTTATGTGGGAATCAAAATAGTGAAGACTCTGGCGATTAATCTTCTGGCCTCCATAGACCCTTCCTAATTTAAATCTAATCGTCTAATCGTAACCAAAACTCATGGTAAAGATACGTCCCAGTACTGAAGGGTAAAAAAAAAACGGCTTACCGGAGAGAGTGAAAGAACAGTGATGACGGTAAAGATCAGTGATGAAAAATGGAAACAATAAAAGTAAGGCAATTATATGAGCGGTGTTGCGGTGGCGGAGTAAGTGATGAATAAGATATGAATGTACTCGTAACTGCATAACACACTATGAAAGATGTCCTGTGTAATTTCTCGTTAGGTAGGTTAGGTTAGAATAGTTTAGGCCCGTAAAGTACTGGAGGTTATTAGCGTGTTGCCTCTAATCCATCTTGAGAAGAGCAGACACACGCAGCCGCCCACGCCCCTCTATCTCTCCGGGGAGGCGAAGGGTAGCGGCAGGATCCTTTGTTAGTGTGTGTGTGTGTGTGTGTGTGTGTGTGTGTGTGTGTGTGTGTGTGTGTGTGTGTGTGTGTGTAGCAGCACATCTCATCACCAGGCCCTTATTTTGATGTAGCGGAACACAGAGAGAGGGCGTGCGTGATGTTGGCGGGCCTGGACAGGACCAATTAAGCGCCGCGCCCTGATAAGCAACATGCACGCAACAGGTAGGCCGGGCTGGCGTGTGCTCCCTAATTAGGCGCAGGTGAGGAGTGTCCCAACATGACGTCTCACCTGTAGTTCCCGTGTGGTAATTAATCTCCGCCCTTAGGAGCATAGTTTGGGAATGTTCATGATCACAGGTAATTAGAGATAGGTAGTTACAAGTGTGTTTCAATCTTATCTTCTCTGAGTGGTATTAATGAAGTCCGCTGCTGCTTCCGTTGTGTGGATGTTAAAGGTTAAGTTGGTTAAAAGGTTTAGGAAATAGAGACCTTTTGTTATCTCACATTAGAAAAGTTACTTCAGGTCGTTTGGTATCCTGTGTCTTTGATTCATATCCTCTTTATCTCTTGACTCTTGATCTTGAGACCACTCTGCTGCGATTGTGGCTGATAGAGATGCTGGGAATTGTCGACGAAAAAAGTAAAATAGCGGCAGAATTTTTGTATGTGTGTAATATTCTAACTTTGAGTATATCGTATAATGCTTGTCGGACATCCTCAGAAAGGCAGGACAGGGCTTGAATGAACATCTTGTTATTTTCCCATTTTTCTCCCTGCAGCTGATGCGACCTATGTTCTGAAGAAGAAAAATCCGAGGAACGAAGGAGGCATGAGTGTTTTCTTTTATATTTTTCTTGACGAGGACGATTTCACAATGTTATGGTTGTGAAACGTGTGCCCCGAACCGGTCACGCAGGATTATATGTTTTCAGTGCTGCATCATGTTTGTTAGCGTAGTTCGTGGAAAAATGATCACCGGTTATATTGTTCTATTACTTCATCCAGTAATAGAATATACTTCTCGTTGATCAGAAAGAATATAACTGGACTATCTCTTTGGTCGGCTTCATAATGAATAGTCAAGCTGTACAAATTTACAACGTTATACTGTAACACGAAAACAATAGCAGAAAATAGAAAGTATATAAAGAAAATGTATAAAGAAAAATAAAGTACGAATAAATGAACAGTAAAATCAGTATACGTGGTTAAATATATTTCCTGCCGTGACATTCCAATGCCCCGTCCTTCTGCCTTACCAGGAACACCCGAGCATTCATGACAACCTTGAGCACAGAACACCGCCTCACCTCTCATGACGTAACACCTCAACACCTCCCTCACTGAAGCCTGCCCTCCAGTGTCTCCTTCCCATCTCTCCCACATACAGGCTCCTAACTTTCTGTCCGTCTTAACTATCCCTTGGTTTGCTCCTCCCAAATCTTCCCCTTCCCTCTTCCGCCGCCTCTTAACTCCCCGCCTCCGTTCCCTCCCCGAAAATAATTGACTTTCTTTTCTATGTTCTCTTCCCCACTCTCCCACCTTCACTCTCCTAACTTCCTTTTACTCCTTAACTCTCTCTACCCTCCCAACCCAACCCTGTCCTCCCGCTCGCCTGCTGCCTCCCAATTCGTCCTCACTTAAAAAAGCAGACTCCTAACAATATCTTCTTGTCTCTCTCAGCTAGGCCCTCCTTTCTATTGGTTCCTCTCCTCTATCCCTCCCTCCCTCCTTCCTTGTTGCCTCATTCAAAAATAATCTCGACTCTTCCTTCCGTCTCTTTTTCAACACACCTTAACTCCCAACCAATTCCCTTTATGTTTGTCTATCCAGCTTTCCCTTCTCTGCTGCCTCCTTACTCTCCTTCCGTAGTCTTCCTCACAAGGTCCAAGAAAAGGTTGACTACAGATCCTCTTGGTCCCTCGACCCTCACCTCCGCCGCCCTCCTGTGTGAACCCTTGCGGCAAATCGTACCAATGTCTCTTGAATCATCTTCTCTGGAGCGAATTGAATCATCACAGTCGATTGCTCTCCTGAAAGCCCATTGTGTTGGGAATTCCACGAGGGAGGAGAGAGGGCAGAGAGGGAGAATGGGGAGGTGGTAGGCACAGAGAAAGAGAGGGAGAGGGAGAGACAGGGGAAGGCATGAGGTGGGGGTGTTGTGGGTGGTGCAGGGTGATGATAGTATATATATATCAAGTGGGGAGAGGGAATGTGAGACTTTGAAGGTATAGTATGGTGGGGATGTCAGAGAGAGAGAGAGAGAGAGAGAGAGAGAGAGAGAGAGAGAGAGAGAGATTTTTATTTCTGTGGTATGCATTTCTAGTACAACTATCTCTTAGTTTACTTTATATTTATCTTGAAAATCTCACGTACTGTATCTTCTTTAAACACAAACATGCACTCTACTGACGGGATTATGTTGAAGATTCCTGATAAACTTTAATCAGTAGTAATCTCGTGGCCTCTGACACTTGCTTCCTTGTTCTGTAGCTCCTCATCTTACACTCCCCTCACCTCATGGAAACGTCTGGTATTTCCGTTCATCTGTCTGCCCTTACCATTAATGTTTCACCCTTGCATAACTTACTTCCTCCGATCCCCATTTCCTCTCCCTCACTGCTCTTGTGTTTCAGCATCTCCCCACCGCGCTTTTCCCACCATATTCCTCATTATTTCCATTTCCCCATTCTCCTCCACCCCTTTCCACTGCATTCGCTTCCACACTCCACTCACCTGCCTACTCATTTGCCGCCACATCAGCCTGTAATAGCGGTCAAGTGTAGCTACATTCACCAAGCCTCGCCCTCGGCCCGCCACACCATCACCACGTAATTAAAACACCTGTTGTACACCTTTACTTACGCCCGAATTCCAAAACTTGCCACGTTCCAAAAATAATCCAATTAACGCACAGGTAATTTTCCCTCGGTTAATTACTCACGGAAAATGGAGGAAGTGTAACGAGATGAGAGGGAGACTAAAGTAAAAAAGAAAAAAAAAAAAAAAAAAAAAAAAAACTACATACACGTAGCGGGAAGGGATAGATGTAGCGAGGCGCGGCGTGAATGTTTGCAGCCAGGCATTGCGAATTTGATTTCCATTCTGAGTGGTGGGGGGAGGAGGAAGGGTGACAAAGGACTTGACTCATACTATTACTCCGCTGAATGGGCGAGCCGGGGAGTGGATTAATGAATAAATGGATGGAAAGGGAGCAGGCAGGCAGGGAACCGGTACTCAAAGGGGAAGGTGAAGATTTGTGGCGATACCTTCTCGGATAAATAAAGGGTTTGGGAAGATAGATGCAGACATGTTGCGGGAGAGAAAAAAAATGGGGCGAGAAAGAGAGAAAGAGGAAGAGGGAGAGAAAAAAAAGTCTTGTCTCCAACCGTAAGAAAGGCCAAACATAATCTGACAAACGGCCTTTAAATTGCGGATTAATGTCAGGGAGAAAATCACGTTCCTATACACCACCTTTCTGTCCCTCTGGTGGAATTATTTGCCTTGCACTTCCCACCAGATGACGATGCGTTCCCTCCCCTCCAGACCATCCCCTCCGGACTCTTGCCGCTGATAGAAGTAAAAGTAAACACCCTTTGATGAGATAGATAGATATCCAATCTCCTTTTAAACCGTGGAGAAGACACACACACACACACACACACACACACACACACACACACACACACACACACACACACACACACACACACACAGCTCAAGAGATGGTGTGGTGCTGCCCTCCCCAAGTCACGCTCTGGTGGACAGGACGATATTGGTGTGTATATGCTGTTATTTTTCCTTCATGCAGCTGTTGCGGACTGTGCCGGGAGGAGGAGAAAGAGGAGGAGGAGGAGGAGAAGGAGGAGGGTGAAGATGTGAACACTAGACAGAGTGGTTGCTTTCCTATGTTTCGGGTGGTGATAGTTGCTGTGGGAAAGAGAAGAGCTGGTGTAGGGTAGAATGATCTCACTATCTTCTCTCCCACAGCCCCCCATCTACTGCTCAGGATTAAGTCACGTGACGGAAGGGTTTCGTTGAGGCCATTACGACGTTTGATGTCCCATAACGTGTTCGGGAAGGATCATGGAAGGCAATAAAGGCGTGGTACAATAAGGAAGCTTCTCAAGAAAGGGGAACATCGCGTTATCACATGTTATATATTGCCTTTACTTACTACTCCTACTTTTACTACATGAAGACCAAGGGCGTTGTAATCATAGTGAGAGTTGATAAGGAAAGGAAACTGACTGATATATACGGGCACGATAAAGACAAGATAAATTATAACAAGGAAAAGTTAATGATAGTTCTTTAGATAAAGTTGTATGTAACGACGAGAAATTATAGAAAGGGAACCGTTGATGATAGTTCTTTTGATAATATTGTCCGCTTTTCTGACCATCCCACCACACACACACACACACACACACACACACACACACACACACACACACACACACACACACACACACACACACACACACACACACACACACACACACACACACCATAACATAAAATAATTACTTGAACATAAAAGATACTAATTCAAAACTTTAGAAGGAAGCAATAGTAGTAAAAGGAAGAAAATCGTTTGTAGGAATGTGTCGGAGGTTGCAGAAGCGACGCCAGGGCTAGAGAGAGAGAGAGAGAGAGAGAGAGAGAGAGAGAGAGAGAGAGAGAGAGAGAGAGAGAGAGAGAGAGATACTATACGCTCACTGTCTGAAAAACCTCGCGCCAATTGGTTTGTTTGGCTCCCGGCTCCTGGCACGCTCGCCCATCACTGCCACTCACGGCACTCAGAACTGCCCTGACTTACCACCTCCCATAGCCACTTCCCTGCTCTCTCTCTCTCTCTCTCTCTCTCTCTCTCTCTCTCTCTCTCTCTCTCTCTCTCTCTCTCTCTCTCTCTCTCTCCTTTTTCATTAAAGCTCAAACTGTATATTTTCACTTTCTCGCTCTTTCATATCAAAATCTGCTTCATCTCTCTCTCTCTCTCTCTCTCTCTCTCTCTCTCTCTCTCTCTCTCTCTCTCTCTCTCTCTCTCTCTCTCTCTCTCTCTCTCTCTCTCTCTCTCTCTCTCTCTCTCTCTCTCTCTCTCTCTCTCTCTCTCTCTCTCTCTCTCTCTCTCTCTCGCTTTCAGGCAAGAAATGTTTTTAGCTTATGGAACATTTTTATTTTTCGTGATCATATATTTCGCACGCCTCGAAGCTAACCAGACTGGTTGGGTACTTTAGAAGCTGCACCGCGGCCTTGGAGACTGGCTGGTCCTGGGAAATGGACGAGGGAATTGGTACAGGACACACCAAACGGGGGGAAAGGGGTAAGGAATGGGTACCTAGATGAGGAGTACGGGACAGATGGAGGGAAGGCGAGGAGGGGGAGAGGTGGCTTGGAAAGGAGTTAGGAAAGATGTTAGGAGTAGTAGCAGAGTGGATAATGGATGGAAAAGAATTTTTTTCTAGATGTTTGAAAAAAGTTAACCGAGTAATAATTGCAAGGGATGAAGAATAAGAACATAAGAAGATTAAGAACATAAGAATGATAAAACACGTGTTCCAGTGATGGAGAGGAAGTGAGTGAGTAGAGGCGGACGAGAAAGTTAAAGGGAATGATAGAAAATAATGGCTTTAAAAACAGTGAGAGTTGAGGTCATAGTTACTGGTAGTGATAGGAATGGACATGCTAGGTATCGTGTGTGAATGTGTGTGTGTGTGTGTGTGTGTGTGTGTGTGTGTGTGTGTGTGTGTGTGTGTGTGTGTGTGTGTGTGTGTGTGTGTGTGTGTGTGTGTGTGTGTGTGTGTGTGTGTGTGTGTGTGTGTGTGTGTGTGTGTGTGTGTGTGTGTGTGTGTGTGTGTGTGTGTGTGTGTGTGTGTGTGTGTGTGAAGGAGGAAGAAGAGGAAGAGGAGGGAGGAGGTGGTGTGATGGTGGTGGTGGTGGTGGTGGTGGTGGTGGTGGTGGTGGTGTATCGCAAAGGATGGGACGTAAAGAGGAGAGTGGCAACAAGGCTTGTCGAGATCTGCCCCCAATAAACAACGTGACGACACATCCGATGAAAGTTTTGGGAAGGATTGTGTGGATTCGTGCGGATTCGTGATATTACGCATTATAGGCGAGAGATCCAAGTACAATAAAGCGATTGGAAAGACGATAAAGGTGGATACAAATGGTAATGGTCGAGAGACTAACAGAAGGGAAGAGTTCTTTGTAATCAGCAGCAATTATTTGGCCTATCATTGATACACAAAAGGATTTCTATAGAAGTGAGGGAGGTAGAAAGAAGAGATGTGATCGTAATGAATATAGGTTTTCACAATGGCGTATGTATGTACGTATGTGTGTTTATGTGAATGTGTGTGTGTGTGTGTGTGTGTGTGTGTGTGTGTGTGTGTGTGTGTGTGTGTGTGTGTGTGTGTGTGTGTGTGTGTGTGTGTGTGTGTGTGTGTTTGTTTTTTTGTATGTTCTTATTGTTATTAGTTGTTTCTGCTTTTCAAATTCTTATTCTTGTTCTTGTTCTTGTTCTTCTCGTTCTTCTTCCTTGAGACAACCTTACTTTAGAGGAAAATGAAGAAATAAATACAAAAAATACCATAAAATTGGAGAAAAGAGAAGGGCAATTTAGCAGCAAATAGAGAGACAGAACGTAGGAAAGAGAGAGACGAAAACTTGGAAAAGGAAAATAAATGTGAATAAGAGTTTGAGAAAGAACAATGATAGTGCACAGAGGAAAAGCAGAGAGAGAGAGAGAGAGAGAGAGAGAGAGAGAGAGAGAGAGACCCAGCCGCTATAGACAGACCGTGAGTGGGTTTCCAAAATAATTATTGGCAGCAGAGTTATCGTAAAGTTGCATCGATTCGCCACATCTGCCGCAGCGGGGGCATTACCATGTTATCCCGTGACGCCGTTAAGGTCGTTTTCCCGCACTGTCACGCTAACACTTTGACTCGTGACTGACCAGATCTCTCCAAGTCTCCCTCTGCCTAAGCTCAATCTCGCTGACGCCGACTTAATGTAGATAAGGATTAGGGAAGTGTAATTGGTGCTAGTCGCGTTTTGTGTGGCTCGGGGGACTAAGGGATTGATTGTATAGGCTGGTCCCTGATTGTGTGTGTTGCCTGAACCCTGGATCCTGTATACTCTCTGGGTAGTGGGTGTATTGATGAGGCGGTGTGGGTGTGTATGTTGTGGTCTTGATTGTGTGTCAAGATACTGGACTCTGGGTTCTGTGTAAGCGTAGCTAGCTCATGGGTGTATTGAAGCAGTGTGGGTGTATCTGTTTGGTCTTGAAAGATTGTAAGGTAAGCTCTGAATAAAAGCGGGTTTGTAGTGTCGGAAGGGAACACATGGTTTTCTGCTGACGCGAGGGAAATGTGCAAGAAGAGACGATAAATTTCCTTGGAACTCATAAGGATTTAACCGTCATCACATCGTTTTATTTTGGTGTTTTCTTATTTTGTATTTTTTAACTCCTCTATCTTGTGTTACTCGCACCTCATAATCAGCCTCTGTTGCCGTCCCTTATTCTCTGCGATAATGCATGGTAGTGGAGGAGAGAAAATTTATTTATTCCGCCTATTATTTACGCAGCAAGCATCAAGCGAGGGATGAGTGGAAAATAATGGACGTAACTTTCCAGACGCTCTTTTTCACAAGTTTTCAAAGTTTCATCACGACTTTTATGAGTTTCAATCATGATTTAGCCGCCGCCCCGAGGATGACGATGCGCCATCACGGAAGAGGAATGTGTTCACGGAGAGGAGAGTCTGTGACCTTTGTATTCTGAGACTGAGGTGAGGTTTGATTGACGTGAGTTTTATGGTAATAGATGAAGTTTATTTTTGCTCACCAGTGACAATATCAATTTATTTTTGAAGCAAAATTTATAGTCTTTAGTTTTGCATGTTCACGTATTATCACGTAAATATAAGGAAAACATAAATAAGCATTCCTATATTTTTTTTATGCATCACTGAACAGATAATTCCTTTTTTTATACCTTTTAACAGTTGAAATGAAATCTTTGTGTTAAGTATTAAGGTTTTTGGCATTGTGGAAAAAAGATCATCCCATCCAAATTATTATGTGAGACTTGGTGTTGTGTCTGATTCACACTCAGCAAGACCATCAGAGCTGCTGTTCTCGCCCACACACCACACAGTTACGGTCAATGACGTTGCTCGTACAGAGATGTAATTCACCAAAGTAACTCTTCCTGCACACCATTCTCGCGATGATAGGCGGGCAGTAATACTTAGGGAAAGGAATGCCAGTGCTCCTGAACTGAAAATGAGTGCTCTTGTGGGGGATTTTTAAGAGAGAGAGAGAGAGAGAGAGAGAGAGAGAGAGAGAGAGAGAGAGAGAGAGATGAATCGTGTACCCTCAGTCTTCACGTTGATCCTCAGGCTCAGCCTCATGAATGTGAGCGATGATATATCTTGACATTACGGTCTGTAATTTCTAACACATGACTCACAAAATGACCACAGAGATGATAAATTGGTGCCTTCTAAACTTTTTCCTCAATGATGATGCAAAACACTTATTTAACTATAAGTATAACCCCATAACACTTGAAAACCCCAACAACTTTTAATAGATATTGTCAAGAATTGATAGATATAAGGCAGTGAAACTTTTGAGAATAGGATGGTGCAAGTCTTCAGGTCTCGGAGTCTCGCAGTTAATGAGAACGGAACATTTCTTGCTGAATCTGCACCAAGGAAGATCGAGGCTAGTGGCCTCCTTGGTCTGCACGGCGGAGCCAAACAGCGCATCAAGCGAGCACTGCAGATCCGGGAACAGCTCGGCATAATTACCGTAGCCACCACACGCCTTCACTAATGAGGATACGCGTTCCAGGCCAGAAAGTAACAACCGCAGTTTAATGGCAATGGCTGGTCAGACTCGCACAACACAACGCTTCCGTGAACCACACAGCACAGATACTGGAAAATACAACACTCCCTCTCTCCCTCCCCGAATGGATTTACTACAAAGAGAATGGAACCGCTGGCAAAAAATGACAATGCATGGACGAAAATTTTACACGTTGTAGACTCCGCTAATTGAATCGAAAATGTGGAAAAAATATGCCAGCAGTCAAACCAAATAGACTGACAATAAAGGCTGGAAATTTTGAAACTATCTGTACACCAAAGCACACAAAGTTTGAAAATAGATACATTGTGTTACACTGAATTGCCTGGATGAATGTACTTTTGGTGTTCGCTCCGTACATTCTGACATTAGTCCCTTTATTTTTGGTTTTTTTCCTCCCCATGCCGAGCGGTGCAGGGTTGGTCGGGCTGTTAGGCTGCCTCTGATTGGGTCATTAGGGCGAGGCCTGACCAATAGCTCGTTAGGGATTGGTTAATTAAGGTGTTTACCCCCTGACAGTGTGGGGAGAGAGAGAGAGAGAGAGAGAGAGAGAGAGAGAGAGAGAGAGAGACACTACATCTAATGCTCATCGAAATAACAAACGAGCCAGCACAAATCAACGCCCCTTCCTTCCGTCTTCTTCTACCGCAAGACTCCTCCTCCTCCTCCTCCTCCTCCTCCTCCTCCTCCTCCTCCTCCTCTTCTTCCTTCTCCTCCCACGGGTCGTAAATTACCTGAAGACGCAACTCGGCTCCGCGTCTCCGGCAGGTTTTGCAAAGTTCCCTACAACAATGTGTCTCAGAGTAACTCCTGGAGGCAAATTCATCTCCGGGAGCTAACGAGCTGTGTGTGTGTGTGTGTGTGTGTGTGTGTGTGTGTGTGTGTGTGTGTGTGTGTGTGTGTGTGTGTGTATGTGTGTATCTACATATCGTTGAATCTTAATTAGTCATTGTATGTATATGTGTGTGTGTGTATTTGTAGCTTGTATGGTCTTTGTGACTATGTGTGTGTGTGTGTGTGTGTGTGTGTGTGTGTGTGTGTGTGTGTGTGTGTGTGTGTGGGGAGTGAGTTGTGAGGTGGGCAGTGGAGCGTCACAGTCCAGCCAGAGAGCTTGGTGGTGGAAGGAAAGGAAACGAGAGAGAGAGAGAGAGAGAGAGAGAGAGAGAGAGAGAGAGAGAGAGAGAGAGAGAGAGAGACGTGGGGGAGGGGGAGATCTGCCACAGAAGCATCTCCCTTACTACCTTTGTCCCTTTGTCATGGTAATCCTGGCCTCCCTCTGCTGTCCCTGCCCATGTGGACCAATTCGCATCTCATTTTCTGTACACGTATGCAGGATGGACCTTGAAGCGGGGACCTGTTTTATTTATTCATTTATTTATTCATTTATCTTATTAATTTTATTCACTTATTTGCTATATTCATTTACTTGTATTTCGCTGTTACTTAAGCGAATTTTTAATATTGCTGTTTAATTATTTATTTGTGAATTCGATTTTTTCACGTATTGATTTATTTGATGTTCAGTTATTCTGTTTATGTATTTACCATAGTACTGCTCACGTATTCTTATTCCTATTCATGAAGTTTGCGTTTATGTAGTGATGTTATATTGATTACAGGATTAGACTGTTCCACATTTAGCGACACACACACACACACACACACACACACACACACACACACACACACACACACACACACACACACACACACACACACACACACACACACACACACACACACACACACACACACACACACACACACACACACACACACACGTTTAATGCAAGAAATTTAATTTTAACACCCGATAAGGAGCATTAACTTCGTTTCACAAAATGTCATTGCTTCCTTGAATGATAAGAACAGTGAGGGGAGAAGGAGACAAAACACATAGGAGAGGTTTTCTTTCATATCCTTCTTGGGAGAGTAAGATGCTAATGCAACATAGCTTCTTGAATTATTAGCATTTCTGTGTTCACGAATTCTGTGGTTTATTCTGTTTATGATTTGTTTTCTTTATAGGTGTTAAACAGATAGCTGTAGTGACGAAATTTGGGTAGTGTTTCATGTACCTACTTACATATGTGCCTCTGACGCCGCACATGTAGTGATATCGTAAGTTTTCTCCAGGTTAGAAAACTTTTATAGGTTAAGTTTCGTTTGAATAATTTTTATCGGACATTATTTTGAGTGAATTTTTTTTATAGAGGAATCTTCATGGAGGCAATATACTTTGGTAAACGGAAAGGAAAGTGCTTTTGTTGTGAATTCCCGATAATGTAAACAGATGTGTCTTTAAGAGTATTGGTGCTCGTCTCGTGGTAATGGGAACCCTTTGTGGTGCTTTGAAACGAGTGATGCTGATGAAAAGAAGCTATTACAACACCTCAGCCCACAGTATTGGTGTAGATCGTGTTGTTTATATAGTTCATCGGTGCTGCCGCTTGCTCTCATGTAGTGTAGGGTAGGTGATGGTGGTAATACTCAAGTGTCCTCCTTGCTTCTCTTTGAACAAGACTCGTTAAATTTACCTCCTCCAGACAGTGTACTTGTAGGGGATTCTGGAAAGGCCCTCCCAGCAGTGTCGCATCTCACGGAAAACACAAACTGCTGCACCTTGGGACAGCCTAATCCGGTTAAAGAAGTAATGACCGGAGTATGTCATCCAACCCACGGAGGCGGCGCGCGCGTCATTTATAAAAAAGCTTTTCTAGGAAACATTTAGTTTGGTGCAAGGGTTCCGTGTCCCTTCATCTCAGGTTGTCAGAATTATGGCTCCCTTCTGTGCGAGGCTTGCAATCCTATTTTGTTTTTTGGCAGTGGTGATTGTTTTGCCACAGCGTGTCTTGCCCTTGACGCCTCGCTGCTTCCGCGACAGACGGTGCCCGTAAGGTGGGGCGCAGCAGACCTTCCTTTGTGTGGCCTCGGCGGCTTGTCACCTGACGTGGAAAGATCTGCGGGGCGAAGGCGTACTACGTGTTTTGCAGTTTGTTTTGTGCTGTGCTTTTTTGGTTCGTCGAAGCAGACAGTCTGTATCTTCTCTCTGTGCTGTTCAGTCGTCAGTTTCTGCACACTTGGCTTCAAGATAAATTAAGCGATATAGTGGACAGATAAGACCACGAGCTCGTAAAAACACATCTCGTGTGTGCGTCTGGTGCACCGGGGAAATACCGCTATCAGGGCCCTACACTCGTCGCCTTTCACCTCAGCCTGGCAGCGCGAGGTCGGTCTGGTATCTCAGCGGTAGCAGACGGATCCTTGCCTTCCTGACAGCCTCGTTATGGCTCAAGTAATACATGCAAAGTCCGATTTAAATGGCCGTATTAAATCACATTTTCACAGTATATAACCATTGAGGCCGACGGGCAGCACAATAGCCATTCTTTAGCCCCAAGTCATCAACGGATAATCACTCCAATTAATAGGAGCGATTCAGTGAGGCGAGAGGGAGAGGCACCGTGCCCGCGAGCAGTAGTTTCTCCCTCTCCCTCACACTGCCTCGCCCGCCGCCTTTGTCTCCCAGTCTGAGAGCCCCGTCGCCCCTTCTCCATAACTCACACCTTCCCTCACTGTTTCTATAGCTGCTCTTTGTCTCTGGATCCGCCCCCCAACGCCCCAGCTCCCTTCCCTCCCCTCAGGCTGCCGCTGTCACACAAGTATTGTCGCTGATGTATGTGTCCCGCCGCCCTGGCCGCTGCTGACTTCGATCTGCTGGTTGAAGAGGATTGCAGAAGCAATGATTTGCGAGCGAGGAGGCGAAGGGAGGATGTGTTAACTGGGGAGGCAGGCAGCGGCGTCCCTTTCAGCTTATAGGAGCATTACGGGGTCACGCTGGTCAGGGGGATCAAGGCACAGGGGAGGGATGAGGGCTGTGAAAATTGAAGGTGACTATTCAACAAGGAAGTGAATGGTGTGTTATGTAATGGTGCGTTATCGATGTTTCTTACACTGCATAAATCTCTTTTTCTTCTCGCATTAGCGTCTCTGAAAGGCTTGTCACAGCTTAATTTACGCCTCTCAGCTGTGTTTGCGGTGTTTTTTTTTTTTGTCACTCCTGACGTCTTGGTATTGCAAGTTTGATGTAATATTAACATACAAAAAAAGGAGAAAATATTTATTCTTGCTCATATGTTAAGTTTTTTTCTCTCTCTTACTTTTCCTCAGCAATTTTTATCTTCCCATCCATCCTTGTCTCCCTTCTTCCCCTCACCCCGTCCCGGTCCTCCACTTTCCTCCCTCCTTCCCTCTCCCTCTCTCCTCTGCACTGCCCGCCCACAAAAACACTCCTTACCTTACTCTCTGCCAAGCCTCGACTGCTCCTTCCCCGAACACCGGCGAGGAAAAAGAGAGAAAAAACCAAGAAAATTAAGGATGATAAGAATATAAAACGCTGAGGTCTTAATTGAGTGCATGTGTGTGTGTGTGTGTGTGTGTGTGTGTGTGTGTTTACAAAGAGCATCTCAAACCATGTGTAGGAATTCAGCAGCGTCTCTTGAATCATGCTGGGGTTGTGAATGAATGGGTTTTGCTCCTTCTTCCCTCCCTCCCTCTTTCCCTCTTCCTCCCCCTCTCCTTATTCCTCCCCCTGCCGCTTCGTCACTCTCCTCCCATTCCTCACGAGACTCCTCCCACTTCTCTCCTTTAACCCTTCCGCCATCTCTCTCTTATCTCTCCCAACATCTCCTACTTCCTCCACAAACTCCACCAACTCCTTCATTCCTTCACTCCACTTTTCTACTTTCCTTCGCTTATGGTACAGTGTGTGTGTGTGTGTGTGTGTGTGTGTGTGTGTGTGTGTGTGTGTGTGTGTGTGTGTGTGTGTGTGTGTGTGAGGTGTTTTATTCATGTACTGACAAACGCAGTAAGCGATTTGTTCCTCATCCCTGATTTACGTCGCTATTGTTTGTTATTTTCACTGGAATTTATAGTTGTTTGTGTGCACGTACATGGTATAATACACGTGTATGTATATCTAGTTTTATTTGTTAGGTTGGTGTTTTCGTGGTTTGTTCAACGTTATTTATGTATTTATTTATTTGTTTGTGGGTGGGTTTGTGAGATTACACATGTGGCCCCCGTTATCACACGCAGACGCACACACACACACACACACACACACACACACACACACACACACACACACACACACACACACACACACACACACACACACACACACACACACACACATATATATATATATTTATTTATTTACTACCACCACCATCACTGCCATTTCCTCCTCCTCCTCCTCCTCCTCCTCCTCCTCCTCCTCCTCCTCCTCCTCCTCCTCCTCCTCCTCCTCCTCCTACTCCTCTTCCTTAACTCTCTTTTCTCAATTTCCTTTCATGATTTCCTTTCCAGTCTTTCCCCTGGTTCCTCTTCTTTTCGTAGCTCTGTTCTATTTTCATTCTCTCTCTCTCTCTCTCTCTCTCTCTCTCTCTCTCTCTCTCTCTCTCTCTCTCTCTCTCTCTCTCTCTCTCTCTCTCTCTCTTATTCGTCCTTTTAACCCGCGTCTAAGTTTTCTTTTTCTTTTCTTTTCCTCGTTTTTTTTTTTTGCTTTTGTTTGTATTAGTTGTCAGTTTCACCACTTCCCTCTCCCTTTCTTCTCCTTCCCCTCTGGCGCTATTGTCTTTTGTCTCTGTTCCTCCCTATCGCTCCCTTCCACTCCTCTTCCTCCCCTCTCTTCCCTCTTCTCTTTGCCAAGATCTCACTTCCATTTCTTGCAGCCTTCATATAGTCTGATTCCTCCCTTTTCCTTTCTCTCTCTCTCTCTCTCTCTCTCTCTCTCTCTCTCTCTCTCTCTCTCTCTCTCTCTCTCTCTCTCTCTCTCTCTCTCTCTCTCTTCCTTCGCCTTCCCATCAATTCCCCTCTTCTTTCCCCTTACATCCCCTCTTCCTCCCTCCCCCACTCAGTCTCACCCTCCTTTCCCTGCAAATGAGCCCCAGTAAGGCCAGCACGTGGGGGTGTTCTCACGGCGCAATTAGTGACGTCATTCGATAAACACGAGGACTGCTGACGCCTGATGCTTATTGGTCTGCTGTCTTTGGCCGTCACTGTGTTATAGATTTGATCAGTTGTGTGATTTGGTTTCTTATGATCATTATTTTGTTTCACTTTATTTTCAGTTACACATGTTGGATTGGTGATCGAATGGGTGTGTTATGAAAGAGTAATAGATGTACTCAAATATTGTTATTAAAAAAAAGGGTAATAGAGCTTTATTTCCTACTGGTTTTGTTTTTTGTTTAGGGATAAACGAATTTTTAAAGGTGATTAAATGCATTGAATTAATTATTAACGTCGTTGGTGCATACATCACGCCATTATTGAAAAAAATATATATGTACAGTTATAATGCTCAACGGTTTTGTTTTGTTCATTGTTGTGATTGATAATTCTTTTGTTTTTTAATTAAGAGATACTACATAGGTTATTAAATTATTAGAGATTATTTTAATAGATAAATACTAGATAGGTTATTCAATCATTAGACTATTTAAGGTACTGGATGCATCATACCATAACAAATACAAACATACATAATTTATGATGTGTATTACATTAAGGAACCTTTCACCAAAAGAAATGCTTTCTCGTCGTAAACATTGTACATAGTAAACCGTATTGACTTGGTATCATGGTGTTACTCGCACGTCTACGTTTGTAGCTTAGGGTATTGAAGATAAAATATGATACTCACTTTTATGTGTTCCTGCGTGACCTCGTGAAGTGTTGATGTGTCAGGAGCGTGACACCAAAATTGTTGGAGATGGAACGAGACAAGTAGATATGTGTCCGCGTACTGAGAGAGAGAGAGAGAGAGAGAGAGAGAGAGAGAGAGAGAGAGAGAGAGAGAGAGAGAGAGAGAGAGAGAGAGAATGGAGTGGAGCATATACACACACACATACATACATAGATGCATAGATAGAAGCGATGTGCAGGCAGTTATGGAGTACTGTGTTATTATTCATGACTCGTGAGGCTGAATTTCATCACGCGCATAGTTTTGATTTGTGTAAGGTTACGTGGCAACGCATTTTCACTTTACCGTTAACAGAATGACGTCCACGTGGGAGCATTTTATAGAAGCAGCGGGGCATTAGTTGACACGAGCATTTGCTTGAAATAATGCGGCGTAGTCGAAGCATAACTGAAATGAAATGAAACTCCTCTTTTACAATTCTGCATCCAATTTTATGACACTCCTGTTTCAACATAACTCTGCTTCAAAACTCGAGTGAGAATTCGCTACGTTGAAAATCCTTCTGTTAGTTAATTTTACAAGAGAAGGGCAGGTATAAACAAAATATATTAAAGTGTAAAGAAAATGATGAAAAGTAATCCAGTTATAAACACACTAATTACCTTTACTGAATACAAATCTTGTGCTTCCATATCCCGTACAGAATGCGCTGCTCTCTACTACTAAGTATTTCCGCTTATACAGTTATGCCCTCGGAAATTCGTATACCTGTGTGGTTTTTTTGTGAGCGTGTTTGCACGGGCACATGCATCTGAACGTCTGATTATTGCCACCCTTGCTTTTGGCCTTTGAAGGTTAGAGGCTCCGTGAGGGAGGACGAGTTAGGGAAGCAGATGAAAGAGGGACGAATCATGTAGAGGAAAGAGAGATGCGGGAGATATTGGCGAGGGGAAGGAAAAAAAACAGTGCAATGAGCGTAGCCTGGCGCAAATGAATGAAATCGAAAATATATTATACGACTTATTGAAAAAGTTAAGTAGATGAAAAGAGAAGCGAATGGAATGGTGTGATAGGGACGAGCTGCATGTAGAGGGAAAAGGAGAGGGAAAAACACCAACTAACGAGGGTGAGAGACAAGCTAGGCAGGGAGGAATAAGAGGGGAAGAGGATAACAGAGGGGAGAGGAAGGGGAGATCTAGGAAGCTTGTACGTAATTACGAAGCATCCGTAATGAACATTTGCTCATCAATTAAGGCGACTTAGTGAGGCCCTAGCGAGGCTGTCATTACCTACCTGAGTGAATCGTGTACCTGGCGATGTTTTTGCCTCAGTTAAGGTGTATAGATCCTCCAAATACAGGCCTGCTACACCCGCCTCTTCTCCGGCACCCGCACACCGATATCAAAGGCTTGGCAAAGATGACTTAACTCCATGTGCAGGCAAACAGCCCGGCGCCCTTGTTGACACGCCGGCCTTAGTGTGTGTGTGTGTGTGTGTGTGTGTGTGTGTGTGTGTGTGTGTGTGTGTGTTTGACATTTGGGTAATTGGTGCGTTTTCGTTTGTCTAGAGTAGACAGACCAACTAACTCCTGTTAAATGACAATGCAATTTCTGTCCGTGTATGTATACGAACAGTCAGTCAGTCCCTTGCCTTCATTACTTTGCTATTTTGATGTAGGGTTTCCTTCAAATTGGCTGATGTTCCGCTGTTTTCTTTTTTACTTTCTTTTTTTGTTCGATGTATAACTGATTTCCTGGCCTCGTTCTCCCTCATCACGGCCATCCATCAACTACTGACGCTCCCCATCATCCATCCTCTCCCCTTACCACCCTCCCACATCTCCTACCCTCCACCCAACCCCTTCCCTTCCCTCCACCCAACCCCGTCCATTCCCTCTACAAGCTCCCTCCCTCCTCTTTCCTCTTCATTTCCCCTCCATCTTCTCCTTTCTGTTCTCTCCGCCCATCCTCTTCCCTTCCCATCTCTTTTCTCCCACATGTCAGTCTTTACAGGAAATCTGCTGTGACTCATATTAAACTTTTTTATTAACACTACAAGAAGTAATCTCTAACCTTTAAGAAAACTCTAATTTATCAACTGTATTTCTGTTTTAGTTATTATCGTAATGATATTTCGTAACAATATTCCTTTACCGTTCTACCAAAAGGATGGCTATTCATTTAAGTTATTCCGAAGTGATACGTTACCTTGTTCCTGTCACAAAATGTTGGTCCTTCAGCTGCTTCCTTTTTCCCTACCGAGAGTGGGGAATTTTCACGTTACTAATGGGGGGATTTCATGCAATAGTTCATGTGCACCACCGGATGTCTCACACAACACCAAGGGGTGGAGTGGAAAATACGTCTTGAATCACCGCCACTTTCCCTTGTTCTTGTGTGAAGCTCTGTGATCAAGCGTCAACTTTTATAGATGGTAATGAATGCAAAATCTTCGTCACAAATAAATGAGCAAATGTATAAATGTTTAATTAAAGTAATGGTAATACTGATAATGTGACATGATGCTTTTATTGTCCTAATTTGCTTTTCATGTGGTTGTGTTTCTTTACATGTATACATAATTAATATATCTCAACAGCACTGCACAACTATTTGCGCGTTTAAAATTTCCATTTAAGCTGAAGTGTTTTCTAATCTGGTGAGAATTTCTTTACAAAATATATAAAATAAACTCTTGGTAGATGAGAGGAGAAATCGAGATGAAAGCAAAGCACAAAGGAAATGAGTGTAGCAAGATTATCAACTGTTTACAGAAATGATAATAGCGACATAGAAGAAGAGACAGAGCCAGCGAGCGAGCCACAGGGACCCCCAAAGACCTACATAGCATGGCAGTCGTTGCTCGGAATTCCATGCACGATGCTGTACTTATTCTCCGCATTCGTATTTCTCTCTTCCCTTCTTCTCTTCTGAAACATATTCCATTCTACGAGTGCATCCATCAGTGTACATCTTTCCTAATTGCATACCTGGCGAGGTTACCTGCATATTGCGTCTCGTCAGCACGGCCTCGCCCGCTGCAGACGTGTGAGTGGCTTGCCAGTGATGCATGGCTATGTGGCATTATTTCTCTCTCTCTCTCTCTCTCTCTCTCTCTCTCTCTCTCTCTCTCTCTCTCTCTCTCTCTCTCTCTCTCTCTCTCTCTCTCTCTCTCTCTCTCTCTCTCTCTCTCTCTCTCTCTCTCTCTCTCTCTCTCTCTCTCTCTCTCTCTCTCTCTCTCTCTCTCAGTACTTAAATCAGATGAGTATATTTTTTAATTTATCATTCAAGCTCCTGGTGAGTTTGGCGTTCCCGATTTTTTTGTCCTCAAACTTTCCTTTCTCGGAATTGCACTGGCTTCTAAAGTTTGGCTCTGGCTGAAATTGTGACAGCATTTATTACCCTATCTCTTGGTCTCTACTTTTGCCAGGTTATAATTGTCATGTGTATCTACATCTATCTAATAATTATTATATGAATATTGAAACGAGAAAGCTCAAATCGTCCTGTGTTCTTATTGCACATCTCATCTTTTCTCTGCCTTTTCATCTTCCCCTTTCCTCCATCTTGCTATATCCTTCAGGCCTTGTGAGGAGCAAAGGACTTTGACAATTTCGCTCAACAAACTATTAATCGAAATTTCGAGCCGCGTCGCCTTGAGAGAGATGAGCTGGGATGCGAGCGAGATCACACAGAAGCATTATCTCCTCACTCTCACGCTCATTAAGCACCTGAGCGAGGAGTGAGGCACTAAGGAGGTGTGGCCTGGGAGATATCACGACTCCTACCTGACTACTGAGTGAACCGTTCTTGGACCAGTGTCAGTCATATGAGTGTGGTACTGAAGGCTGCGAGAAATCCAACTCATTGTTAAATAATCGTTGTTCTTCAGTTTTCATGCAAAATTTCATGTAATAAGGTGTCAGTTTTGTATTATTGGTATGGACGGATGAAGCAGTTAACACGAAATACGTCTGCATGTAATATTCTTGTGATACATAGAACCAGTCTCTCTCTCTCTCTCTCTCTCTCTCTCTCTCTCTCTCTCTCTCTCTCTCTCTCTCTCTCTCTCTCTCTCTCTCTCTCTCTCTCTCTCTCTCTCTCTCTCTCTCTCTCTCTCTCTCTCTCTCTCTCTCTCTCTCTCTCTCTCTCTCTCTCTCTCTCTCTCTCTCTCTCTCTCTCTCTCTCTCTCTCTCTCTCTCTCTCTCTCTCTCTCTCTCTCTCTCTCTCTCTCTCTCTCTCTCTCTCTCTCTCTCTCTCTCTCTCTCTCTCTCTCTCTCTCTCTCTCTCTCTCTCTCTCTCTCTCTCTCTCTCTCTCTCTCTCTCTCTCTCTCTCTCTCTCTCTCTCTCTCTCTCTCTCTCTCTCTCTCTCTCTCTCTCTCTCTCTCTCTCTCTCTCTCTCTCTCTCTCTCTCTCTCATATTCACCTGTCTTTTTTCTATTCGTCCCTTCCTCCTTTTCATCTTCGGCTCCCTCCCTCCCTACCTCTCCTCCTGCTCCTTCCCTTCCGACCTCTTATCCTTCTTCCCCTCTCTCCTGGTGCCAATCTTGCTGTCGTGTGAAGGGAGAGGTTGAGGGTCGTGATGGACGCCGTGATGACTCATTAACTATTCAGTGCCAGTTACTGAGAGGGATTACGCGTCACTTAAATGCTGAGGAAATATTCTGAAAAAAAAAAAAAAATCATCGGAAGGGAGCAGCTTTTTTAATTCGTTTGAGAAGTTTTAAGTTTTAAGATCAAAGTTTGCCAGATTTTATGCAATTCTGGATGCTGAAGTGATAGATAACTTTGAGGACCATGATATGAGACCTTTCGTGGAAGATTTAATCCCATGTGACGCAGCCCGCCTCGTCTATCATTTCGGGCCCCACCGCCGCGTCCAGCACACAGGCAGGCCGGCAGGCAGGCAGGCAGGCAGGCAGGCAGCGGCGAGGAAGGGAAGGGTGGACTCTTCACTGCTCCTCCACATTACACTAGAAAGTTTGAAGGTTTCTCTCTCTCTCTCTCTCTCTCTCTCTCTCTCTCTCTCTCTCTCTCTCTCTCTCTCTCTCTCTCTCTCTCTCTCTCTCTCTCTCTCTCTCTCTCTCTCTGTGCCTCCCGTTCTTCTGTGACCTTGACGGATTTCGAGTGTTATCCTTGATGGCAAAGATTAATTTAGGTTACGTTTAGGTTTTGTCGTGTTGATATGTTGTGTGTGTGTGTGTGTGTGTGTGTGTGTGTGTGTGTGTGTGTGTGTGTGTGTGTGTGTGTGTGTGTGCGTCAGAGAGAGAGAGAGAGAGAGAGAGAGAGAGAGAGAGAGAGAGAGAGAGAGAGAGAGAGAGAGAGAGAGAGATGGTGGATGGTTGTGCGTGCTTACTTGATTGATTGCCATTTCAATTTTCATTTACAACAACCATTTAATTTTATTCTGGCCAAAAGTTGAAGAGTAATTAATGATATTCAGTTTCGCTGTTACGGAAATGCACGAAGCTCTCACTGAATGCTGGCCGGCGAGGGAAAAGAAAAACGCCGCTGCAATTACCAAAGCAATCAAGTATGATAATTGGCATGATATGTAGTGACTTTAATATTCCATTGCATGTCCACTCACAGCCAGGGGGACGAGACGGACGGACGGACGGAAGGATGGAAAGATGGCGGACGGGGGGAAAAGTAGGAATTGGGAAAAAAAATGTGGAAATAGAAGGTAGTGTGTGGATTTCCGTGTGTTACCTTGCATACACACACACACACACACACACACACACACACACACACACACACACACACACACACACACACACACACACACACACACACACACACGTTATTTTCTAGACAAAATTGTAAGAATATGAGTTACACGCAACAAGACATTTTATAACTTATGTCCATTTCAAGACTATAAATCATATCTAGAGTAAATTATACACACACACACACACACACACACACACACACACACACACACACACACACACACACACACACACACACACACACCGTCGGTTCAGTTCCTAATGGGGCAAGAAATGGTGATTATCGATCAATAGGAGAAAAATGATGGGCTGCCCTACTGACACTTGCCGTCCGTTGAAGGTAACATACAGGCCATAACGCGGCCCGGCGACGTGGTGGCGATGACTGGCCGGGAGAAGCAGTGGTGATGTATTACTTCTGCAGGAGTGTTTTGCTTCCTTCTATTATTCTTATCCCTTTTTTCCTTTGTTTTTGTGTTTTTAACGTTTTTTTCTGTCTTGCTTTTACTAGTTTCTTGTTCTGCTTACTTGTATTGATTCCTCCACTTGTTTTTCCTTCTCTATTTCTTTCTTTTCTTGTGTTTCAAAACCTTTCATTTATTTTATTTTCTTTGCTTCTCAGTCTGTCTCATTATAATTATTACTACACACTTTCTTCACATTCCCTTACTTGTATTAACTCTTCCTCTTGCCTTTCCTTTTCTATTTCTTTCTTTTCTTGTATTTCCAAACCGTCTATTTCTTTTAGTTTCTTTGCTTCTTAGTTTATTACATAATGATTATTACTACACACTTTCTTCACATTTCCTTCATTTCATCCTCACTCATCGCGTCTTTTCTATTAGCCACACCTCCGCTCATCCTTCTCAGCCCTCTCCCCAGCTCAATCTTTTTTTTTTTTTTTCTCTTCTCCACTTACATCCTCATTCTACTGCTGATTCAATTTCTTATTTTTTTACATTCCGTCATATTTTTCATTACTTTTTTTCTGCTGCTTTTATAATTTTTTTCCTGAGTACTTTTCTTTTTTCTCTTCTTTTTTTCTCTTCGTTGTTTTTTCATTCTTTTGTCTCCTTTTGCTTTTTGTTTCTTTTTCCTTAGTTTTTTTTTCTTTTTACTCTTTTAACTTTCTCAATCTTTCATCCCTCTTTTTATTTTCTTAATCTTTCATTCTTTTTCTCCCTTTTTTTCCTTCCTTCCTTAGTTTCATTCTTTCTACACATAATTTTCTTATACCCAATCATTCTTAAAATTTATTTCCTGACTTTCCAATAACCTTGCCATAATTTTGATTTTACTTACCTCTTCCTTCCTTCCTTCCTTCCTTGCTTCCTTACTTTCTTCCTTCCTCTCTTCCTTCCTTTCTTTCTTTCTTTCTTCCCTTCTTTTATTCATTCCTTCACTCTCCCTCCTGGCACGGCTCCACAATACCGCTCCACGAATCCTTGTAATTTATGAAGTGCGACGGCCGAGGGTTTGCTTGCCTCCTGCTGCTCCCCGATACGTCTTTCTGCTGGTAAGCCTGTTAATTTTAGACAAGTGGTGGAGATAGCGTACTAGTGTTTGTGTGTTAGGGAGCGAGAGAGAGAAGGGTTCTGTGGTATCACGGAAGACATTGGGATGAGGTAACTGGTTAATGGACATCTGACCTGAAAAAGAAAAGAATATTTATTAGTTGGCTATCGTGGTTCAGCTCTGTTTGTGTTATAAGAAAGAGATCGTATTGGTACATAAGGTTTGATTTGGACTTCCCTCTGTATTAGAAAGAAAAAAAGAGTGATTTCATTGTCTACACACACACACACACACACACACACACCGCGTAGTGTAGTGGTTAGCACGCTCGACTCACAATCGAGAAGTCCGGGTTCGAGTCCCGGTAAGCGGCGAGGCAAATGGGCAAGCCTCTTAATGTGTGGCCCCTGTTCACCTAGCAGTAAATAGGTACGGGATGTAACTCGAGGGGTTGTGGCCTCGCTTTCCCGGTGTGTGAAGTGTGTTGTGCTGTCAATCTACCCGAAGATCGGTCTATGAGCTCTGAGCTCGCTCCGTAATGGGGAAGACTGGCTGGGTGACCAGCAGACGACCGAGGTGAATTACACACACACACACACACACACACACACACACACACACACACACACACACACACACACACTAAGAGCTGAAATAGAAGGAAATCTAATAATGACACTACTTCTGGAGTTTGGGAGGAGCCAGACACCTTAATGGAAGCTGGTGATCTTATTCTCTCTCTCTCTCTCTCTCTCTCTCTCTCTCTCTCTCTCTCTCTCTCTCTCTCTCTCTCTCTCTCGCAGATAAGATTCTCATGCGTGAGTGCCTCAGGAAATTTTTCTTGATAACTCTCTCTCTCTCTCTCTCTCTCTCTCTCTCTCTCTCTCTCTCTCTCTCTCTCTCTCTCTCTCTCTCTCTCTCTCTCTCTCTCTCTCTCTCTCTCTCTCTCTCTCTCTCACACACACACACACACACACACACACACACACACACACACACACACACACACACACACACACAAGATCAAGAAGAAGAAGAAGAGAGAGAGAGAGAGAGAGAGAGAGAGAGAGAGAGAGAGAGAGAGAGAACGCTGCACCAACCACGATAAAAAATAAAAAAATAGCTGCTTGCGGGGTGTAATCTAACATAATGCAGTAGGCCTCGTCTGCATCCCATCACCCCATCCCTCCATCACCCCCATCACCCCATCGCCCCATCGCCCCATCACCGCATCACCCCCATCACTTCGTCGTCACTTGAATCGTAAATCACCTCCCCCTTTCTCTTCCCGGCGGAGTAAAAGTGTTGTCCATCAGGAGACTTAATGAGGTGGGCCACACGTCATCGCTAATTCATCACTTGTCAACACTGGTAATATTAATGATCGTAGAGAGAGAGAGAGAGAGTGTGTGTGTGTGTGTGTGTGTGTGAGTTTGGCGTGATGGCTGAGTGAATAAAGAGCAGAATGGGTGAGAGAAGGGTGGGAAGTGACTGTGAAGGGAGGAAGTGAGGGAGGGAGAGAGGAAGAGGTTATAGAATGGTGTAGGACGGTCAGGGTATGGCAAACAGTGACTGTGTGAGGGAGTAAAGGTGTCGGATGAGTAAGGGAGGTACGGGAGAGTTATGGAACGTGTTAGATGTGTGCGAGAGAGAGAGAGAGAGAGAGAGAGAGAGAGAGAGAGAGAGAGATACGCAGTTTAATGTCATTAGTCATCAGAGGGGATAGGATATATCTGCTGGTTATCGTTTGTGATGCAAAAGTACTTTGATAAACTGTAAGGTCAAGAAATTGATGTTGTATGCTTATCGTTCTCCTCATCCTCCCTTTCCTCACCATCAATGTCATCATTATCTACCTAAAACAATGCTATATTATTTAATGAGTTCTTTGATATATTGTGTATTTTCTCTGGTCTCTACAAGTATTTCCATATTGCCATAGTAGTGAAAGACTTCATAAGTAATCTAATTTTCTGCTGACTTGGGCACTAATCGACTTGAGTTGAACGCATTCAGGACACAAGTCGGAGAGTCTTCAGGGGCTAAGAATTAATGACTTCTGAGTGTCCTGCATACCAAGTTTTCACCTCATAAGTTATCCCGAGTCTCAAGTTTCCCACGTGACATCACTCATGTTTTAAGTGCGTCGCGCAGCTAAGGGCAAAGGGTTTCCAAGTGTCGGAGTTGTGGAATGTGGTATTAATCAAGTGTCTGGTTTAACACATGCCCTTCTTGCTGCGCCGCCTTGGGAACCTCCTCCTCATGTTGTCGAGTATTGAACCAACATGCAAATTCGTGCCGGGATCTGCTCGTGTGTGAACTGATGGGAGAAAAAAAGAGCAAAATCCATGATGTGTAATTTTTTATTAGATTCCGCGGTTATTACGCTCGATGGAAATCAGTCGACTAATTATGCAAATGAACGAACCTTATCAGCATCAGACGATCGGTGTTGACGGCGCGAACCAGCAAGCGGGAGGTGAAACAACACACTCACACTGACACACACACACACACACCCACACCCACACCCACACACACACACACACACACACACACACACACACACACACACACACGCCCGGTAGCTCAGTGGTTAGAGCGCTGGCTTCACAAGCCAGAGGACCGGGGTTCGATTCCCCGGCCGGGTGGAGATATTTGGGTGTGTCTCCTTTGACGTGTAGCCCCTGTTCACCTAACAGTGAGTAGGTACGGGATGTAAATCGAGGAGTTGTGACCTTGTTGTCCCGATGTGTGGTGTGTGCCTGGTCTCAGGCCTATCCGAAGATCGGAAATAATGAACTCTGAGCTCGTTCCGTAGGGTAACGTCTAGCTGTCTCGTCAGAGACTGCAGCAGATCAAACAGTGAAACACACACACACACACCTCTCTCTCTCTCTCTCTCTCTCTCTCTCTCTCTCTCTCTCTCTCTCTCTCTCTCTCTCTCTCTCTCTCACTTCCATCCACGCAAAACTCGCTCTGCCGTTTCCGTGAAACACCAATTTCTCTCTCTCTCTCTCTCTCTCTCTCTCTCTCTCTCTCTCTCTCTCTCTCTCTCTCTCTCTCTCTCTCTCTCTTTCAGCCTCCTATACCATCTCCATGCCATGGGAAGCCGCGCCGTCTCCTGCTGCGCCGGACACACCACCGCTGACGTGTGTGGCTGCCTGGACGCTCAATCAGTCAGGCGGGCTGTGTGCGAGGGACGGTGGAACAGGGACATGTTGTTTGGTCCGCTGTCGACAAGCTGACGCCGAGGATTGAGACGAGAGGAATGGAATGAAAATGGCGAACGATGAGTGAGTCACAAGAGGAAAAAAAAAAAGGAAGGGATGAAGTAGGATGGATGGAGGAGGAGGAGGAGGAGGAAGATCGTGGGAAAAACTGACAAGTGTGAGTGAATTTTGTTTAAAAGAAATATGAAAGATGAAAAAGTGACGTCCTGATGCGAAGGAAAAGCAGAAAGTTGGTTGTGGTGGAGAAACTTGATAAGAGAATCATGACTTGAAGAAAGAAAAAAAAAGAAACATAAGAAAACATGCAAAAAGTTAGAGACATAAGACGAAGTATGTCTGACAGAATAAGAGAGAGAGAGAGAGAGAGAGAGAGAGAGAGAGAGAGAGAGAGAGAGAGAGAGAGAGAGAGAGAGAGAGAAGGAAGCAATACAATAATGGTTTACATGAGATTGGATCCATATTTTTCTACACATTTTTTCCCTTTTTTAATTCATATTTTTTTACTCACTACCTTTTCATCTTCCTCCATCACCCACTCCTTTATCCCTCATCTCAACTCACCTTCTCCCTGCAGCTTTTTCTTCCCTCCTCACCCACGATCCCTTCATCATCACCACCCCATTTCTTCCTCATACCTAAAACATCGGCACTTTTTATCTTTTTCCTTAGTTTGCTCCTTCTTTCCCTGTTTTAGACCACCTCTCACTTTTTTTTTCCGAACGCCTTTCCTCTCTTTCACTCTTTCACCATTTACAATCCTCCTTTTCCTTTTTCTCCTGTTGCCATGATCCTTCCCCTCTTTCCCCCTCGTCTTTCCCCCTCGCCCCTCTCCGCTGCTCCTTTCCCATCACGCGGGCACTCATGAGGGAGACTCGTCCAGCTTGACATGTTTACCTTCGCCACACTCGCAGCTGTCAGAGGCGCTAGCCAGTGAGCCTCACCAGTCAGTTGATCTCGACCCTTCAGGGGTTTAGGGATGGAGAGAGAACGAAAGGAAGGAAAAGAGGAAGATGATAAGAATGAAGAGGGGGATAAGGGGAAATGTAGTAGTGAAGGAGAAACGAACAGAAGAAAGAATAGTAATAAGGGGAAGAGATTCTAAAATTTATGGCTTAATGTTTTTTAGTGGTGCGAATGAGTTAGTTTAATCTTGTTTTTGAAGTTGTAGTGGCCGTGTGTCTAGTCGGCACGATGCTGTCAGGGAGGTGTCCATACCATCAGGATTTCTGAGAGCTTGTGGATAGTTTTTGTGAGGTGTTCTCCCACGCCAGGCTCCGGTGGTGGTGGTGGTGGTAGTGGTGGTAGTGGTGATGATGGTCTTATGGCTCTTCTTTTTTTAAGAGATGCGTGTATGGCCAGCGATGTGAGGGTGTTATGGTGTTGTGTGTGTGTGTGTGTGTGTGTGTGTGTGTGTGTGTGTGAGAGAGAGAGAGAGAGAGAGAGAGAGAGAGAGAGAGAGAGAGAGAGAGAGAGAGAGAGAGAGAGAGAGAGAGAGAGAGAGAGAGAGAGAGAGAGAGAGAGAATGTATTGCTTATTTTTTGTATGTTTCCTTTGACCTTCCTGCATTGCCTTTATTTTATATTATATTCGTGTGTGTGTGTGTGTGTGTGTGTGTGTGTGTGTGTGTGTGTGTGTGTGTGTGTGTGTGTGTGTGTGTGTGTGTGTGTGTGTGTGTGTGTGTGTGTGTGTGTGTGTGTGTGTGTGTGTGTGTGTGTGTTTCTTAATGAGATCATTGTGCATAATAAGGGTACTCAAAATCCATATATCACAACATTTTTATATATATTTTCCAGAGCTGAATGTCACTGCAGTATGTATTTACCACCACCAGAACCACCATCAATCACACACACACACACACACACACACACACACACACACACACACACACACACACACACACACACACACACACACACACACACACACACACACACACCACTACATGTATACCTCTCTGTTACTCTCTCTCACTTTCACTCTGGCATGTCAAATCCATCTATTCTCCTTCCCTCTCTAACTATCCAACCTGTCTCCCTTGTCAATACCCTAACACACACACACACACACACACACACACACACACACACACACACACACACACACACACACACACACACACACACACACACACACACACACACTCCTACGCTATCGATCCGTACTGTACCTGCCACTGGATAGATTTACGCTGACCGCCAGACCGTAATTTTGACGTTCCTCTCCTGCCGCGTATAGGGAGCAAGTCATCGCCACGTTTAGATGTATCGACACTTTTTCCTCACGTTCAATACCATACGTGGCGGTGGCGGTGGTGCCTGTGGTGATGGTGGTGGTGTGGTGTGATGTTCGGGGTGGTTGTCGATCAGTCAGTTTTTATTTATTTATTTGTTTTATTATTATGATCTCAGGGTGGAATATAAAACTCGCTGGAAATCCAAAAAATGATAGCATCCGTGCTCGCTTAATATGTGCACTGGTGTAGTACTTGTTTTATTCATGGCTTGCCGGGAATGTGGCGTGTTTGTGTGGTGGTGGACGTTTTTGTGGCTGTCGATGAGTGGTAGAGAGAGAGAGAGAGAGAGAGAGAGAGAGAGAGAGAGAGAGAGAGGGAGGTGTGTAGATTTTTGACGTCCATTCAGTGCTTGTAAAAAAAAAAAAATGTGTATGGATAGTCAGTTTAATTCTCTATTTTACTCCATAGTGAGGTCTGTATTCACGTGCTAGGTGACTGGTTATCTGTCTGTCTGTCTGTCTGTCTGTCTGTCTGTCTGTCTGTCTGTCTGTCTGTCTGTCTGTCTCTCTCTCTCTCTCTCTCTCTCTCTCTCTCTCTCTCTCTCTCTCTCTCTCTCTCTCTCTCTCTCTCTCTCTCTCTCTCTCTCTCTCTCTCTCTCTCTCTCTCTCTCTCTCTGCTTTCTATTCCCCTTCCTCATCCCTCATTCCCATCGTCCTTCATCCCTCCTCACCCCCTTCCGGTACTATTTTTTTATTCGTCCTGGCGCTTATAAATCAAGCCATGTTTCATCTCCAATTGGCGAGGCTTCCATCACATTTTTGAGCTCCGTGGAGGGAATAGAGAAGGCTGTTTGTGAAGTTACACGTGCGATTATGTGTATATGTGATTGGGTGGTGTGTGTGTGTGTGTGTAGGTTGGTAGTGGGTAGTACGTGTGTGTATGTGTAATCCTGTGTGTTTATATAGTTGTTCGTGGATGATATTCGTGAGGGCTGCACAGGTTCACAACAAAGGGGTGTTTTAAATTCATGGAAGACGTGTATATATATAGTTTTGATTCGTATGTGAATGATTTTTAATTGCGTGTGTGTGTGTGTGTGTGTGTGTGTGTGTGTGTGTGTATGTGTGTGTGTGTGTGTGTGTGTGTGTGTGTGTGTGTGTGTGTGTGTGTGTGTGTGTGTGTGTGTGTGTGTGTGTGTGTGTGTGTGTGTGTGTGTGTGTGTGTGTGTGTGTGTGTGTGTGAGTGTGAGTGTGTTCCAGGGTGTAAATGTGTGTGTGTGTGTGTGTGTGTGTGTGTGTGTGTGTGTGTGTGTGTTGCAGGGTGTATGTGAGGCGCTTAACAAATAGAGGAGTGACAGGCGAGGTTTGTAGGGAAGGGTGTTCCTGTGATTGGTCAGTCCAGTTTTGCCTGAATCAATTACGGTAGCAGTTTTTTTTTTTTTCAAGGCTGAGGCTGAGGCAGCAAGTAACGTTCATATTGAGAAAGGAAAATCTATAACTCGTCATAAGCATAATAGACCTTGAATCTGTTAGTAAGCCATAGAGGAAGGCCATAGAGAAGGCGGTGGCGTAGTGGATAAGGTGGTGAGCGTAGGATTCCGGCAGACGTCCACGCATAGGTTCGAATCCCACCACATACCGGTTTGAAACTATGCCATTTCTCGAGTGGTTTAAAGTTACCTACATGTCACCATGATATCCAGGTTCTAGGTGGTTATACAAAAGATGCGCTGGGGGGTCCTGATATGGGTAACACAATAAATAAAATTGCCTGTGCCACTAATGGGCGGAAGCTTAACAGCGCATCCCACATATACTCTTCAAGTATGCCTACATGCGCTATCGACCATAACGTAAAGAAATTAAAGAAAAAAACATATATATATTTATAGCGATCTTATCTCTCTCTCTCTCTCTCTCTCTCTCTCTCTCTCTCTCTCTCTCTCACACACAAAAAAAAAAAAAAACAGATTAACAAGAAGAAAAAAAAGAAGTACTTAGACGAGCTGTATTCCTCAAACTACACGCACTGACTAACATTTTTCCGTGAAGTTGAGGGCGTAGTGAGTGACAGAGGGAGTCATTATCCCCTGTCACGCCGCAAGGAAAGGAAAAGATAGAGGGAGAGAGCGAGGAAGGTGTGTGTGTGTGTGTGTGTGTGGAGGGCAGGGAGGGTTAGCAGGGAAGGGCTATTGGGGAGGGAGTACTGGGGAGGGTTTCTAAAGACGCTGGTGGCGGGGAAGTAACTGTAAACATTCGGAAAGTTTTCTCTTTAATGTATTTTTGTACCTTGTGTGTTTTCCCTCCTATGTTGTTATCCCCTTTTTATCCAAACTCTCTTTTTTTTTTGTTCTTGTTCTTGTTGTTCTTGTTCATGTTCTTTTTCTCCTCCTCCTCTTCTTGCTTCTTCTTCTCTTTTTCCTCCTCCTCCTCCTCCTCCTCCTCCTCCTCCTCCTCCTCCTCCTCCTCCTCCTCCTCCTCCTCCTCCTCCTCCTCCTCCTCCTCCTCCTCCTCCTCCTCCTCCTCCTCCTCCTCCTCCTCCTCTTCTTCTTCTTCTTCTTCTTCTTCTTCTTCTTCTTCTTCTTCTTCTTCTTTCTTCTTCTTCTTCTTCTTCTTCTTCTTCTTCTTCTTCTTCTTCTTCTTCTTCTTCTTCTTCTTCTTCTTCTTCTTCTTCTTCTTCTTCTTCTTCTTCTTCTTCTTCTTCTTCTTCTTCTTCTTCTTCTTCTTCTTCTTCTTCTTCTTCTTCTTCTCCTTCTTCTTCTTCTTCTTCTTCTTCTTCTTCTTCTTCTTCTTCTTCTTCTTCTTCTTCTTCTTCTTCTTCTTCTTCTTCTTCTTCTTCTTCTTCTTCTTCTTCTTCCTCATGTTGTTGTCGTTGTTGTCGTTATTGTTGTTGTTATTGTTGTTGTTCTCCATTTTTATAGATATAGATTGTGTCTTTAGTAACGAATAGACAGGATATTTTTATATAAGATAGATGGGAAGCATTCACGTTTTCACTTTACCTTAATTTTTTTTTTTTCTCACTGAGGGCAAGACTAATAAGAGCAGAGTAATAATAACAAGCTTACAAATCAGTCACGTCATCAAGGAGTGCGACAAATAGAGGTGTGGAAATGATGACAAATAAAGTATAAATGAAAAGCGAAGGGCGAGTGAGGGGAATCTGAAGGGCGGAAATAAGAAAGATAAGGAAGAGAGCGGTGGGGAATTGATTTTTGAAAAAAGTGATCGATGGAGCACTCACGACTCCTGCCACTACCCTGCCTTGCTCCATTGGGTCTTCTTCTTCTTCTTCTTCTTCTTCTTCTTCTTCTTCTTCTTCTTCTTCTTCTTCTATTTCTTCTTCTTCTTCTTCTTCTTCTTCTTCTTCTTTTCGTCTTTTTCCCCTTTTTTCTTCTTTTTCTTTTTCTTCTTATCTGTTTTTTTCTTCTTCTTCTTCTTCTTCTTAATCTTCTTCTTCTTCTTCTTCTTCTTCTTCTTCTTCTTCTTCTTCTTCTTGTTCTTCTTTTTTCTTCTTCTTCTTCTTCTTCTTCTTCTTCTTCTTCTTCTTCTTCTTCTTCTTCTTCTTCTTCTTCTTCTTCTTCTTCTTCTTCTTCTTCTCCTCTTCTTGGTGGTGTTGTGGGTTATCTTGTTGGTGTTGTTGTGGTACTTTTGTTTTCATTTTTCTTATTCTTGTTCGTGTTCTTTTTCTTTACGTTATTTTTCTTGTTATCGTTATCCTTTTTCTTGTTTTAGTTCCTTTTTAGTTCATGCTCATTTTGTTTTTTTCTTCTTCGTTTTCTATTTTTCTCCACCTCTTCCACCACCACCACCACCACTACTACCACCACCACCACTACAACCACCACCACCAGAAATTCGTCAGCCCACAGGTATTTTAGAGAAGTGTTGAGACGTCCTCCATTCCCTTCCTTACCTCCGCTCATTAACTCTTTCCTCTCCTTCACCCTCCACTCCCTTCCCCCTCTCACACCTCCTCAGCAGAGACCCTCCATTCCCCTCCCCTCACCTCCTCCCCATCTCCCTCAGCACCTCTCTAGTATTGAAACGTTTTCCTTCTTTCTTTCTTTCTTTAAGTGTTCTTTCAAGAGAAAACGCATCCGTGGCTTTGAGATTCGCTTACGTTTGCTTCCGATTTTTACACTTTTATTGTTTTCTCAACGTTTTGTTCTTTTATTTCACTCTTTCTATGTTTGTTTTGATCTATTTTTCTTCCCCTTTTTCGCCTTTTCTTGTTGGCCGTTTTCTTTTTTTTTTTTTTCTTTACATTTTGTTTTGTTATCACACATTCAGTCGTTTTTTTTTTTTTTGCTGTTTTTGTCTTCATTGTTTATTCGTTGAAGTTTGTCATGGTAGATTAGTCGTGTTTAACCTTGTTTTTCATGTTTCAGTTTGGTATTGTTTGTTTTGGTTCTGCAGTTTATTTCTCTCTCTCTCTCTCTCTCTCTCTCTCTCTCTCTCTCTCTCTCTCTCTCTCTCCTTTAATTCGTTATAACATTTTCCCATCCTTTTTTTGCTTTTCCTTCGTAACCTTTCCTTTCTTTTTGTTACATATATATTTTTTGTCATTTCACTAACTTTTTAACGTTTAGTTTTTCTTCCATTTTGTTATTCTACATAAATCGTGTTTCTTTTTTCTTTCTTTCTTTCTTTCTACGTCTGATATCCTTTTTTTTTTTTTTTTTTTTTTACTCCAAATTGGGTTGTTCCCTCTTCCTGCTTATGTAGGTACGATTTTTCTTCTTACCCTTCATTTCTTTTCTTTTCTCGTTCATACTGTCATCTTTACTCTCTCTTTTGGCCAAACTTTCCTTTTCCCTTTTCTTATTCTTTTGTCCTTGATATCTTTTTTTTTACTTTATTTTCATTCATTTTTTTCTTTTTAGTTTCCATCCTCTTGGTTATTCATTTTCTCATATCTGTTACACTGAAATGTTTTCTTTTCCTTGTTCTTTGTTTATCCACTTTCTTTTTTCAAATTGTCTTTATGGTTTGTGATTTTTCTTTTCATTTTGCTAATTTGTTGCGTTATTTATACATCTGTAACGTATTTAGTTTGTTTTCCTCCTTCCATTAAGCCTCTCTTCCTATTTCTAATGGTATATTATTTGTTTCTTTTAATGTCTCCGATCTTTTTTTCTCTTCTTTTTTTTTCTCTTCCCTCTCTCCCCTCTCTCTCTCTCTCTTTTTCTTTCTACGAGTATATCTCTCACTAAACGTCTCTCTCTGTTTCTTTTTCCATCTTCATTAGCATATATTTCTTTCCTTCCCTGCTTCTTTTTCCTCCTCCTACTCTATTTTTCTCTCCTTTTTTTTCTACCTTCCCTCCCTCGTTCCCAGCCTACGAGTGTGTCTCTCACTAATCGTCTTCTATTTCTCTCTCTCTCTCTCTCTCTCTCTCTCTCTCTCTCTCTCTCTCTCTCTCTCTCTCTCTCTCTCTCTCTCTCTCTCTCTCTCTCTCTCTCTCTCTCTCTCTCTCTCTCTCTCTCTCTCTCTCTCTCTCTCTCTCTCTCTCTCTCTCTCTCTCGTGCGTGAAGTTGATGAATCAGCGCGGCTCGTGGATGTGCCCTCCTAATTTATCATTTTCGAGGGGGAAGGTGAGGATGTCCGTCGCTTCAAACTCATTTTCCATGTTTTTATTCAGTTATGTTCAGTTGATGCGTAACAGCGGCCAGAGGGGCGAACCTGTTTGACAAAATGTGCTTAAATATTTGTGTGTCCGTGGAAGTTGGGTAGGTATGGGGAGGTGTGGGTGTGGGTGTGGGTTTTCGAGGGTAGGTGATGAAAGGTGCCCAGCGTAGCGTTTCAAATATTGTCGATGTATGTACAGTGGTGTTGCTTCAAGTTGTTGTGTTCGTCTTCAGATTGCCGGTCCTAGTTTTATTCTTTTTTTCTTTCTTTTTTTATGTAAGAGAAAATTGTGATGAAGAAAAAGGCCCACTGAGGTGTCGGTTCCCAAACAAGTCGAAGAAAATGCTGCCAGAATGGAACTATGATGGTAAAGGAGTAATTTTTTCCCCATTTTTAAATTTTGCGTGAAGAACGTATGTGTAGCTTGATGCATGCAGTTTTGTGTAAAGGAAGAGAGTTGTCTTTAGAGGACAGGCTGTGATTATCCCCTACAAAGGGAAACGTTCAGTGAGGTCACAGCTGGCTTTAATGAGAAGTTCACAGCACCCCTTGAACCAGTGCTGTTAGACCTCCCAAAGTTTGC
>NC_059294.1:14905103-14910103 GCF_017591435.1 Portunus trituberculatus
TGAAAGTGTTAAAAAATAAGGAGGTAGGATAGTGTATGAATAAAGAGTGGAATAAGAGAACTGCATGAAAGGATAGAGAGAGAGGAGGAATGGAAGTTATGTATGTAAAGATAAGATGTGGAAGCGAGGGAGTCAAGTTATGGAAGGGTGGTAAAGAAATATAAAAAAAATATAGAGAAGTGGTGAAGTAGGGATGGTAAGAACAGAGAACAAAATGAGAGAGGAAGGAAGGAAGGAAGGAAGGAAGGAAAGAAAGAAGAAAGGGAGGTAGTGATGTATGGAAGAAGGAAGGTATAGAAAGAAAAAGGGTAGTGAGATAGGGACAAGAAGGGAATAATATGAAATGAAGGAGAGGTGAAAAAGGTAGAGAAGCATAAAAAAGGGAAGAAAAAAGGGAGAGAGGGAGAAAGAGACATGAAACATGGCGGTAAAGTAAGCAAAGACTGACAAAAGAAGATAAAAGGAAGGAAACGGGAGATGATATAGGAAGGAAGAAATGAAGAATGAAAGGAAGTAGATACGTAGACGATATACCACATAGGAAAATAAAGACAGATAATGTAGGTAAAATAGGGAGAGGAAAAGATCTGCCTTTGTTTACGTTCCACCTCATCACACATATGGCTCACTAACTAATGGTTGGCGTCCATTAGCATGTATGAGGTGAGGGTCGTGTGTGCAATTAAACCCTCATCTCCTATACCTCCCTCGTCCTCCTCCCTTACCTTCCTTCTCTACCCTCCTGTACCTTCCTGCCTTTTACCTCTCATTCCAGCCAGTACCTCCTCCTGACTCCCTTCTCTACGCTGCATATGGACCCGCCAGCTCAAAATTGCCGAGTACATAAACACCCTCATGGTAGGTATAGAGTCCGTTCTGGGTAATAATAAACGCGTGTTGGATGCGTTGGGTGTGGTCGTGGCGGCGCAGCGATGACACGCCCGTCCCCGCCCCTCCCACTAAAAAGGTATACTGCAGTAGGGGGTGTAATTAGCGGGTAAAATAACAGGTATACATAACTGTGAATTTTTTAAGGTTTTGCTGCCAGAACGGGACTAATAAAAATCGGTATATTGGATCGGATAATGCGTACGGGTCACTGAGAGAATGGAAACACGATGCACGATTTTGAGTGAGCGGTAATGTACAGTGCACACCCCATGGATAAAAAAAAAAAAAAAAAAGGGAGGGGGACAAGTTAAATACAAAAAAAAAGGTAAAGTAACGAATAAATGCATGTACCTAATGTAATTATCTTTATCGTTAAAACATTATTCTCCTTTTTCCTTTTTCATGTACTTTTTTTAGGGTTTAATTATAAAGGCAAGAAGGAAGGATGTGTACGATCTTTTCATTATAAGACCAGAGACTGAGTTAATGATAAGCTGAGGCGTGTCTGATGAAGGTGGGTGTGGCTGAGTGCTTCTTGGTGGTGCTATTAGTGATGCTGTGTGATGTGTGGCGACGTGTTATGGTGTAGTGATTGATGCCATGAGTAGTATTTCGAGATATGATGGTGAACGGCAGTATGAGTGGTGATTGATGATGTATATGATGGTGAATGATGTTATGTGCTGATTAACAAAGGTGATGTTGCGTAATGTGTGATGACGAACAATTATTAATATGTGTATGTTGTGCATATTAGTGTGAGTGATTTGAGTAATACCACATGATAGTGCGTAATGGTAGGAGTGTTGGTGAGTGATGGAGACTGATATTGATGTGCAGTGATTAGCGTGGCGAAAGAAGGAAGAGAAAACAGCGAGAAGCAACTTAAAAACAATTCTATGAAACAAGAAAGTGTGAGGAGACGAGTCATCAGATTAAGCCTTGAATACTGTGTGCATTTCTGTATAAGAACGTATATAAGGAACGTGCATAGAAAGTTTCCCAGCAGCCGGGCGAAAAAATGGAGTTGACTTGATGGTCAGTAAAAATTTAAACATGGTGATGGATGTACGTAACTGCGTTGTATAAATTAAAGTCCAAGCGACCGCCGGCTGGTAGAATGCAAACCACGCGTAAATTTAGAAAGAAAAAGAGAAAAGCCAGTGAACAGAAAACGAACATTTTGAAAGAAAAGTCTGCAGAATTCAGAGTCCACAGCCAGTATTCACTTTTGGAGGTTGAAGGGAATGGCAGGAAAAGATGTTTAACTGAAAATACTAAGCGCGCAGTGGTTGAATGCCTTGAGTCGTGGGAAACTATGAGGAATATGGGAAATTCTCATAAAATTAAGTATGAATCGTTACGAAAAAAAATATATAAAGAGAATAAAAGCTAATCGTAAAGGAAATGAGAAGTAGATCCCCTGTATGTGCCCTGAAACCTATTGGGCACAAGAAACGTTTAGTAAGTGATAAGGTAGCGGAGGCGATCTGATATAAAGTAAAAGGTTAAGTTGTTCTAAATGACGTAAATGTAAAAGGTTTCATTTACAAGCACACACACACACACACACACACACACACACACACACACACACACACACACACACACACACACACACACACACACACACACACACACACACACACACACACACACACACACACACACACACACAGCTTCAAGTAATCCATTATATCTGTCCCAGACTCGTCAGACTCGTAATCAAAATTTAACACTCTGCTGCCGCCGCGGTTGAGAGGGAAACTGCTTCATTGATCAACAAATCTCTTAACGGAAATCCAGAACGAGGGAATCTTTGTCCGGAACACATCGTTAGTAGAATACAAGAACAAGGAAAGTCTCGGTCACAATACAAGAGGCTTACAATACAATAGGGAACATTTAAGCCTGTAGCGATGAAGTGAGCTGAAGAGACTTGGGTTATGGTTTGGTTTAAAAGAGAAAGTCGATTTTATGGAAGAGAGATGAACAAAAAGTTATCGAGCTACAACGTTGCATGTGTAAAAGACAATTGCTTTGATAAATATTTTTACTACGCTTGCATTCTGTTGTGTATTGGAATTTCGTTCTCCTGCAGATATAGAGAATTCATTTCTTTTCATTCTTTCATAGCTGTTCGTCGTTCTGAATATTGATACTGCTGGATGTTGGAGAAATTATGCTATACTATCGATTAAGTTAACACCTCCACTTAATTTTTCTTTCAGTCCATGACAGAAGCATTGTTCTTTATTTTTCTATTTTGAAAAACGTATGTGTGTGTGTGTGTGTGTGTGTGTGTGTGTGTGTGTGTGTGTGTGTGTGTGTGTGTGTGTGTGTGTGTGATTCATCACGATCGTCTGCTAGTCACCCAGCCAACCTTCCCCATTACGGAGCGAGCTCAGAGCTCATAGACTGATCTTCGGGTAAGACTAAGACCACAACACACTCTACACACCGGGAAAGCGAGGCCACAATCCCTTGAGTTACATCCCGTATCTACTTGCTGCTAGGTGAACAGGGGCTGCACATTAAGAGGCTTGCCCATTTGCCTCGCCGCGCCCAGGACTCGAACCTGGGCCTCCTCGGGTGTGATCCGAGTGTGCTAACCACTACACTACGCGGTGTGTGTGTGTGTGTGTGTGTGTGTGTGTGTGTGTGTGTGTGTGTGTGTGTGTGTGTGTACGTACGTAGTACATCTTATTTTTATCACCGGATGGGGAGACTCAGTAAAATATTACAACCTCTCATGAAATTTGGATAGACAAAATGTGTTTCCTCCTTGCAATAAGATTCTGAGCCTTGCTAGAATATATCGTGTTTAGGTAAACAAAAATATTCATTAACGATTTTGCAATGAAAGCTTCAAAAAGAGAACCACAGTTATGTAGCTATAGTTATGATACTGCAGCTTCAACATTGCTTTTCTTCTCTTTAGATAAACCATTAAGATAAAATTATTTAACAAAATAGTACAGCTTCGACGAGGGACTGAAAATGTACTGGCTCTTATACTAACAAACATATTTCTTGCTGCCATTATTGTAGTAAGTCAATCTGACGAGGAATTACAACGCGTAATTGGTGAGTTGCACAGGGAAATACTCAGCGGATCAAGGAGAGTTAAGAAGATTAAATTTTCAGTCTCGATATAACTGGACTTGCATCACAATAACATATCACAGTTGCAATGAAACATTGAACATACCTGACGAACACATCGCCCTGTGACTGGCGTTGTGGCTCGTCCATGAATATGGAATCAAAGGTACAGCAAAGGAGAAAAAAGCTTGTGATTAGCAAAGTGGCATCATTAAGAGTAATTTCAAGCAATTTCTTCTATAGAGCGAGAGAGGTATTTGGCCTTCTCTAACACAGGGATGTGATTGGTAGATTGAATTCTATGAATGTTTTGAGGCGATTTTACAAGCTTTAGGGAAGAATGAAGAGAAAATTTGTAAGCATGTTAAGAAAAGAATGAAGTAAAAAAAATGTAAGAAGAAATTATTCTCTCCAAAGAAAAATAAATCAAGTTGAAGATGCTGTAGTTGCTAATAAGACTCAGGGACTGAAGGCAGGTCTTGTTTACTGTATAATTCAAAACAGGTGGACACAAGCAGACTGAGGACATGGTGAGCTGAGGAGGACTAATGAATGAGGGAAGTCAGGCAGAGTGGTGAAAAGACAAGGTGGACGATGAACATTTGGAGCTGAAGTGGAATAGATAACAAGATGACTGGTAAATATAGATTAGCAGTGGCTGTCTATGATGATGATGATGATAATGATGATAATGATGATGATGATAATGATGGCTGGTGCGAAATGCTAATGAGTGAGTACAGTGTCTCTGAGTTTCGCTGTCTTCCCGTATTGATGGTGTTGATGTTTAGGGTAATTTCGTGGTTATGCGTTATGATGGACTGTACTGGCTCTGGTAATGGTGATGAGTGTCCTTGCCTGTATTGATTGGTGCCTCGTGATGCTCGGCGGTGGTGAATGGTGCTGTGAGTGGTGATGATTGGTGGCAGCGGTCAATGGTGCTGAATGGTGATGAGTGATTATGAGTGAGGATTTATGATGCTGACTTGTGCTGAGAGAGAGAG